>NC_029791.2:55374504-55387735 GCF_000816755.2 Arachis ipaensis
GGAAGAGAGATGGAGGTGATTGGTGAAGGGTTTTGGGGAAGAGTGTTTATGGGATTGTGTGAAAGAGAGTGGTGAGGGATGAGAAGAAGTGAGTGGAGGTAGGTGGGGATCCTGTGGGGTCCACAGATCCTGAGGTGTTCAAGGATTTACAACCATGCACCAAATTAGGCATGTAAAATGCCCTTGCACACAACTCTGGGCGTTCAGCGCCAGGTTGGTGCCCATTTTGGGCGTTCAACGCCCATTTGTTGCCCATTTCTGGCGTTGAACGCCAGAACCATGCTTGTTCTGGGCGTTCAGCGCCAGCTCCTCTCCAGGGTGCAATTCTGGCGTTCAGTGCTCAGATGATGCCCATTTTGGGCGTTCAGCGCCCAGATACTGCCCATTTTGGGCGTTCAGCGCCAAAACCATGCTCTGTTCTGGCGTTGAACGCCAGGCAGATGCTTCCTCCAGGGTGTGATTTTTCTTCTGCTGTTTTTGATTCCGTTTTCAATTTTTATATTTATTTTGTGACTCTACATGATCATGAACCTATAAAGACATATAACTAAGAAAAATATAGTTAGATAAATAAAAATTGGGTTGCCTCCCAACAAGCACTTCTTTAATGTCAATAGCTTGACAGTGGACTCTCATGGAGCCTCACAGATGTTCAGAGCATTGTTGAGACTCTCCAACACCAAACTTAGAGTTTGGATATGGGAGTTCAACACCAAACTTAGAGTTTGGTTGTGGCCTCCCAACAGCTCATGAATGGTATAAGGAGGTTCAATGGAATCTCTATGGTCTCTGGATGAGCCTCAGAGTCCTTTGGTTCCTCAGAGGGAAGCTCCTTATTGATCACTGGACATCCCAGGAGGTCTTCCTCCTTGGGATTCATGTCCTTTCCTTCCCTAACAGGTTCGGCCATGGTGCTTATGTCAATGGCCTTGCACTCTCCTTTTGGATTCTCTTCTGTATTGCTTGGAAGAGTACTAGGAGGGATTTCAGTGATCCTTTTACTCAGCTGGCCCACTTGTGCTTCCAAATTTCTAATGGAAGACCTTGTTTCATTCATGAAACTCACAGTGGCCTTATATAGATCAGAGACTAAATTTGCTAAATTAGAAGTATTTTGTTCAGAGTTTTCTGTCTGTTGCTGAGTGGATGATGGAAAAGGCTTGCTATTGCTAAACCTGTTTCTTCCACCATTATTAAAGCCTTGTTGAGGCTTTTGATCCTTCCATGAGAAATTTGGATGATTTCTCCATGATGGATTATAGGTGTTTCCATAAGGTTCACCTAAGTAATTCACCTCTACTATTGCAGGGTATTCAGGATCATAAGCTTCTTCTGCATAAGAAGCCTCTTGAGTACTGTTGGATGTAGCTTGCATTCCATTCAGACTCTGAGAAATCATATTGACTTGCTAAGTCAATATTTTGTTCTGAGCCAATATGGCATTCAGAGTATCAACTTCAAGAACTCCCTTCTTCATAGGCGTCCCATTACTCACAGGATTCCTCTCAGAAGTGTACATGAACTGGTTATTAGCAACCATGTCAATGAGTTCTTGAGCTTCTGCAGGCGTTTTCTTTAGGTGAATGGATCTACCTGCAGAAGTATCCAATGACATCTTTGATAACTCAGACAAACCATCATAGAATATATCCAGGATGGTCCATTCTGAAAGCATGTCAGAGGGACACTTTTTGGTCAACTGTTTGTATCTTTCCCAAGCTTCATAGAGGGATTCACCATCTTTTTGTTTAAAGGTTTGAACATCTACTCTAAGCTTGCTCAGCTTTTGAGGAGGAAAGAACTTGGCTAAGAAAGCCGTGACCAGCTTATCCCAAGAGTTCAGGCTATCTTTGGGTTGAGAGTCCAACCACACTCTAGCTCTGTCTCTTACAGCAAAAGGGAAAAGCTTGAGCCTGTAGACTTCAGGATCTACTCAATTAGTCTTAACAGTATCACATATCTGCAAGAATTCAGTTAAGAACTGAAAAGAATTTTCAGATGGAAGTCCATGAAACTTGTAGTTCTGCGAGAGAAGAGGAAAAATTCGAACACAGATAGAAGAGGGGGTTCGAATTTGGTGAGTGATATGAGGAAGAGATGTTAGTAAATGAATAAATAAATAGAATAAGATGAGAGAGGGAGAGGATTTTCGAAAATAATTTTTGAAAAAGAGTTAGTGATTTTCGAAAATAGTTTTTGAAAAAGGTTAGTGGTTTTTGAAAATTAAGATTTAAAAATTAAAATAATTAGTTAATTAAAAAGAAATTTTGAAAAAGAGGGAAGGGATTTTCGAAAATGAGAGAGAGAGAGTTAGTTAGGTAGTTTTGAAAAAGATAAGAAATAAACAAAAAGTTAGTTAGTTAGTTGAAACAAATTTTGAGAAGATAAGAAGTTAGGAAGTTAGAAAAGATATTTTGAAATCATATTTTTGAAAAAGATAAGATAAGAAGATATTTTTGAAAAGATATGATTGAAATTTGTTTTGAAAAAGATTTGATTTTTAAAATCACAATTAATGACTTGATTCACAAGAAATCACTAGATATGATTCTAGAACTTAAAGTTTCAATCTTTCTTAACAAGTAAGTAACAAACTTGAAATTTTTGAATCAAAACATTAATTGTTATTGTTATTTTCGAAAATTTGATATAAAAATAAGAAAAAGATTTTTGAAAAATATTTTTATAATTTTCAAAAATAACTAAGAAAAATGAAAAAGATTTGATTTTTGAAAAAGATTTTGAAAAAGATAAGATTTTTAAATTGAAAATTTGATTTGACTCATAAAAACAACTAGATTTTAAAAATTTTTGAAAAAGTCAAATCTAATTTTTGAAATTTTGAGAGAGAAGAAGGGAAAGATATTTTTTTTATTTTTGAATTTTTAGTGAAGAGAGAGAAGAAAAACAAGAAAAATGATGCAATGCATGCAAGTTATGGATCAAAACAATGAATGCATGCAAGAATGCTATGAATGTCAAGATGAACACCAAGAACACTATGAAGATCATGATGAACATCAAGAACACATTTTTGAAAAATTTTTAATGCAAAGAAAACATGCAAGACACCAAACTTAGAATTCTTTAATGCTTAGACACTAAGAATTCAAGAATGCATATGAAAAACACCATACAACACAAAACAAGAAAACATCAAGATCAAACAAGAAGACTTACCAAGAACAACTTGAAGATCATGAAGAACACCATGAATGCATGAATTTTCGAAAAGTGCAAAATGAATATGCAATTGACACCAAACTTATAACATGACTCAAGACTCAAACAAGAACACAAAAATATTTTTGATTTTTATGATTTTATAAATTTTTTTATATTTTTTCGAAAATTATTTGAAAAACAAAAATAAGGATTCCAAAATTTTTAATATGAATTCTAGGAATCTTATACTTTTTAGTCTAAAGCTCCAATCAAAGGGTCAGGCATGGCTTAATAGCCAGCCAAGCTTTAGTATGTAACTCAGACATGACACGCCTGACATATCCTATCCAGAAGGATTGGGCATGGCTCCATTGAGGTGATTAATTGAAGACCAATCCCAAAGCAGTTTGGGTATGGCTTTACAGCCAGATAGGCTTCAACATGCTTCATGAAACACTAGAATTCATTCTTAAAAATTCTGAAAAAAAATATTTTTTTGAAAACATTTATTTAAAAAAAAATTTTTTTTTCGAAAACAAAGGAGAAAATTTTGAAAACTTTTTGAAAATAAAACAAAAAGAAAATTACCTAATCTGAGCAATAAGATGAACCGTCAGTTGTCCAAACTCGAACAATTCCCGGCAACGGCGCCAAAAACTTGGTGCGCAGAAATTGTGATTACACTTTGATTATGTAAAATTCATCGCTCTTTCTTTCCCTGGTAATAGCGCCAAAAACATGATGCCAATACCATGGTTCACAACTTCGCACAACTAACCAGCAAGTGCACTGGGTCGTCCAAGTAATACCTTACGTTAGTAAGGGTCGAATCCCACGGAGATTGTTGGTATGAAGCAAGCTATATTGAGGAACAGCAGAGCTCCACACCTTAATCTATGGAGTGCAGAAACTCTATCGTTGGAAATACATAAGTGAAAGGTCCAGGCATGGCCGAGAGGCCAGCCTTCAAAACGTGATCAATAGTCTCTTAAGATGAAAAATGGATTAAAACTGAGACCAAAGATCTCTAATACAATAGTAAAAAGTCCTATTTATAATAAGCTAGCTACTAGGGTTTACAGAAGTAAGTAATTGATGCATAAATCCACTTCCGGGGCCCACTTGGTGTGTGCTTGGGCTGAGCTTGAGTGTTACATGTGTAGAGGTCATTCCTGGAGTTGAACGCCAGTTTTGGTGCCAGTTTGAGCGTTGAACTCCACTTTGCAACTTGTTTCTGGCGCTGGACGCCAGAATTGGGCAGAGAACTGGCGTTGAATGCCAGTTTGCATCGTCTAAACTTGGAAAAAGTATTGAATATTATACATTTCTGGAAAGCCCTGGATGTCTACTTTCCAACGCAATTGGAAGCGCGCCATTTCGAGTTCTGTAGCTCCAGAAAATCCACTTTGAGTGCAGGGAGGTCAGAATCCAACAGCATCAGTAGTCCTTCTTCAACCTCTGAATCTGATTTTTGCTCAAGTCCCTCAATTTCAGCCAGAAAATACCTGAAATCACAGAAAAATACACAAACTCATAGTAAAGTCCAGAAATGTGAATTTAACATAAAAACTAATGAAAACATCCCTAAAAGTAACTAGATCCTACTAAAAACATACTAAAAACAATGCCAAAAAGCGTATAAATTATCCGCTCATCATTCCTCCTATGGCAAGATGTGTGTTGGTGGATCACCGTTGTCAATGGCTACCATTCGTCCTCTCAGGGAAAATGGTCCAGGTGTGCTGTCACCGCACGGCTAATCATCTGTCGGTTCTCACTCATGCTGGAATAGGATCCATTGACCCTTTTGCGTCTGTCACTACGCCCAACCCTTGTGAGTTTGAAGCTCGTCACAGTCATTCATTCCCTGAATCCTACTCGGAATACCACAGACAAGGTTTAGACTTTCCAGATTCTCAAGAATGCTGCCAATGGATTCTAGCCTATACCACGAAGATTCTGATTAAGGAATCCAAGAGATACTCATTCAATCGAAGGTAGAACGGAGGTGGTTGTCAGGCACGCGTTCATAGGTTGAGAATGGTGATGAGTGTCACAGATCATCACATCCATCATATTGAAGTGCGAATGAACATCTTAGATAGAAACAAGCGTGTTTGAATAGAAAACAGAACTAATTGCATTAATTCTTCGGGACACAGCAGAGCTCCTCACCCCCAACAATGGAGTTTAGAGACTCATGCCGTCAAAGAGTACAAAGTTCAGATCTAAAAATGTCATGAGATACAAAATAAATCTCTAAAAGTTGTTTAAATACTAAACTAGTAACCTAGGTTTACAGAAAATGAGTAAACTAAGATAGATAGTGCAGAAATCCACTTCTGGGGCCCACTTGGTGTGTGCTGGGGCTGAGACTTGAGCTTTACACGTGCCTAGGCTATTTCCAGAGTTAAACGCCAGGTTGTAACCTGTTTCTGGCATTTAACTCTAACTTGTAACATGTTTCTGGCGTTTATCGCCAGAATGCAACATGAAACTGGCGTTGAACGCCAGTTTATGTCGTTTATCCTTGAGCAAAGTATGGACTATTATATATTGCTGGAAATCCCTGGATGTCTACTTTCCAACGCAATTGAGAGCGCGCCATTTGGACTCATGTAGCTCCAAAAAATCCATTTTGAGTGCAGGGAGGTCAGAATCCAACAGCATCAGCAGTCCTTTTTCAGCCTAAATCAGATTTTTTGCTCAGCTCCCTCAATTTCAGCCAGAAATTACCTGAAATCACAGAAAAATACACAAACTCATAGTAAAGTCCAGAAATGTAATTTTTATTTAAAAACTAATAAAAAATATAATAAAAAGTGACTAAAACATATTAAAAACTACCTAAAAACAATGCCAAAAAGTGTATAAATTATCCGCTCATCACCACTCCCAAGTATCGACGCTCTGGTAGATGCCTCCTCCGGATATAAATACCTCTCATTTATGGACGCATACTCGGGATACAACCAAATCCCAATGTATCCACCCGACCAAGAAAAAACTTCATTCTTAACCCCAAAAGCAAACTACTGCTACATTGTCATGCCTTTTGGTCTCAAAAACGCGGGAGCTACTTATCAGAGATTAATGAACAAAATCTTTACCTATCAAATCGGAAAAATCATGGAAGTCTATGTGGACGACATGTTAATAAAGACACAAACTGAGGAGATGCTATTGTCCGACCTGACTCAGGTGTTCGACACTATAAGAAAGGATGGCATGTGACTCAATCCTGCAAAATGCACCTTCACAGTAGAAGCTGGCAAATTCTTGGGTTTTATGCTCACACAAAGAGGAATAAAGGTAAATCCAGATAAATGCCGGGGGCCATACTCGACATGAAGAGCCCGACTTCTGTCAAAGAAGTACAGCAACTCAACGGGAGGCTGGCAGCGTTGTCCAGATTTCTAGTTGGATCGGCAATAAGATCTCTCTCCTTCTACACTACTCTAAGGAAAGGAAAAAAGTTCGAATGGACAAAAGAGTGTAAGAAAGCCTTCCAAGATTTCAAAAGATTCCTGGGACAACCACCTATCCTAACTCAGCCATGGGAAGGAGAACCACTCACATTATACCTCGCAGTAGGAAGTCGGGCAATAGCGTCAGCACTAGTTCGAGAAGATGACAGTGGGCAACAACCCGTATACTTCATCAGTAAAGAATTACAAGGATTTGAGCTAAACTACCAAAAAATAGGAAAATTTGCATACGCCCTCATACTAACATCTCGATGACTTCGTCAATACTTCCAAGCCCACATCATTAGGGTTCAGACTAACCAGCCTATAAAAGGGATTTTGCAGAAAACAGATCTAGCGGGTAGGATTTTGCAATGGGCAGTCGAGTTGTCCGAATTTGATCTTCAATACGAAGCTCTGACAGCTATTAAGTCACAATACCTGGCCGACTTCATCGCAGAATTTATGGACACCCCGGAACCCCCCACAGAATGGAGTCTCTACGTGGATGGTTCCTCAAATAAAACTGGAAGCGGCGCAGGCGTGATAATCGAAAGCGATCAAGGAACCCAAATCGAACTCTCCCTCAAATTCGGGTTCCCTGCCTCAAACAACCAAGCAGAATATGAGGCACTACTAGCTGGTTTGAAGCTGGCTAGAGAGGTTTGAGCTCAAAAGCTTATCATCTTCAGTGATTCACAAGTAGTCACTTCACAAATAGCAGGGAGCTACCATGCTAGAGATCCCACCATGAAGAAATATTTGGACAAAACCAGGGAACAGCTTGGACAGATAGGAGAATATAAAGTCCGTCACATACCCCGAGAACAGAAAGCCCGAGCTGATGCACTCTCAAAACTAGCCAGCACCAAATCAGGGGGCAACAATAGAAACCTCATCCAAGAAATGCTGCATTCTCCGTCAATCTCGGAAAAAGAAAAAATCCTAACTATAACAGGTCAGGATCAAGGATGGATGACCCCCATAATTAAATACCTCAAAACAGAAACACTCCCCACAGGTGAAAAGGAGGCAAATAGGTTAAAACGGGAGGCACAACACTACACTATCATAAATAATACTCTATACTAAAGAGGGATCTCAATACCATTGTTAAAATGTGTGCCGACTTCCAACACAAAGGAAGTTCTAGAAGAAATACACAGTGACATTTGTGGCAATCATCTCGGAGCACAAGCACTTACTAAAAAAGTACTCCGGGCAGGATTTTACTGGCCAACCCTACAAAAAGAGGCCACAGAGTTCGTAAAGACATGTCCACCCTGTCAAAAACATTCCAACTTTCACATTGCCCCCCCAGAAGAGCTCATCAGCGTGACCTCACCATGGCCATTCGCAAAATGGGGACTCGACCTTCTCGAACCTTTCCTCAGGGATCGGGGCAAGTTAAATTCCTCATAGTAGGGGTAGACTATTTCACAAAATGGATCGAGGCAGAACCCCTAGCTAACGCCATTGCTCAAAGAAGTCGAAAATTCCTATATAGGAACATTGTCACAAGGTTCGGGGTTTCATACTCCATCACCACAGACAATGGCACCCAATTCACAGATACAGGCTTCAGAAAAGCTAGTGGCCGACTTGAACATAAAACACCAGTTCACTTCCGTAGAATATCCCCAAGCCAATGGACAAGCCGAGGCTGCCAACAAGGTCATATTGGCTGGACTAAAACGAAGATTACATGACACAAAGGGAGCCTGGGCTGAAGAGCTCCCACAAGTCCTATGGGCATATCGGACAACACCGCATTCCACCATAAAGGAATCACCCTTACGATTAGCATACGGAACGGAGGCAATGATCCCAGTAGAGATCGAAGAAGGATCGCCTAGAGTGATCCACTATAATGAAGAAGCCAACTCCCAGCTTCAAAGGGAAGAACTCGATCTACTCCCGGAAGTTCAAGAAAGGGCTCGGATCAGGGAAGAAACACTAAAGCATCGAATGGCTTCCAAATATAATCAAAAGGTGGTGCCACGAGGTTTTGCCAAAAATGACCTCATTCTAATCCGAAACGATATCGGAACAACTCGACCTGGAGAAGGAAAGCTGGCAACAAACTGGAAAGGACCCTACCGAGTTATAGAAGTACTTGGGAAGGGCTACTACAGATTGTACGAACTTGATGGATGAGAGCTTCCTAGGTCATGGCACGCCTGCAACCTAAGAAGGTACTATATCTAGGGATGGTAAAGGATCTTAGCATAAGATGCACTCTTTTTCTTGAAAAGGTTTTTTAATGAGGCACCAAGGCAAGAACCACAAATTATCCGACTTAAAAAGATAAAAACTCTGCATGTATATATTTGCATTTTCTTTTAAATAAAATATATTAGATGTTCTACAAGTTTTCAAGACGCATTAATCTGAAAAATTCAACGTCCGATTATAAAGCAACAGATCGGCAGAAAGTGAAAAACAAATTCACTGCACGATCATGATAAAGACCAACAGAGATAAAAAACAAATTCATCTAAAGGTCGACCAAACGAGGATTGAACCCAACTTCTACAAATCGGCAAAGACGAAAACAGAATAATGCAAGAAGTTATCGAAGGTGATCCGGAGAAAGGACCTGGCGAGGTCTTGATAAGATGGATTGCTAAATAATAACTTAAAGACTGGCCGATGTTAAGAAGTCGGACCAGTCGACCAAAGTTATAAGTAAACCCTGGAAAGAGGTCTGGCCAACCCAATAAAAGAGGATTACTATAACTTAGAAGGGCACGACATGACGAAGTCGGCCCAAAACATAAAAGTTATAAAAAGTAATCCCTGAAAGAGACCTGAGTAAGGTCCAAGAAAGAGGATTACAAAAATAACTTAAAAGGACCCGACATGACGAAGTCGGCCTAAAACATAAAAGTTATAAAAAGTAATCCCTGAAAGAGACCTGAGTAAGGTCCAAGAAAGAGGATTACGAAAATAACTTAGAAGGGCCCGACATGACGAAGTCGGCCCAAAACATAAAAGTTATAAAAAGTAATCCCTGAAAGAGACCTGAGTAAGGTCCAAGAAAGAGGATTACGAAGATAACTTAGAAGGGCCCGACATGACGAAGTTGGCCAAAAAATAAAAGTTATAAAAAGTAATCCCTGAAAGAGACCTGAGTAAGGTCCAAGAAAGAGGATTACGAAAATAACTTAGAAGGGCCCGACATGACGAAGTCGGCTGACGTGGCGGAAATTGGCAAGTTAAGAATTGTTATAAGATATGCGTTGCAAGTATAGTCCTCAACCAACCAGAAATCCGCTTATCAATTTAAAAGGATGTCACAGAAATTAAAATTAAAATACTGGGAGTATGAATCCCAGGTCGTCTCCCAACGAGTTGCAGGAAAGTGTGCTATTTTATTAATCAGATGGTTTTCAAAAAAGATTTGAGTTGAACGACAGGAAATTAAATCAGAGAATTAATGTAATTTAAATAAAAGCCTTGATTGTTTACTGGGAGTAGATTAGTTGGAAGCCCTATTCTTGTTGCAGTACTTTCAAGATTAATCGATAATTGGGGTTGTTCTGTTTAGTTATCCCTTACTAGTTAAGGGAAAGTCAAACAAGTTGGAATGCTGTTTCTATTCACAAGTCCCAATCCGCTTACTTGGAAGGACTGGCGTTAGTGACTAGAGAGCAAACCAATAATAAACCCAATTACAATTTCTCCCTTGAGCACTCCAACTCAAGGGTTCCTTTCAGTCAACTCCCCATCAAGTTAGGGAACTACTCGCTCATTGTGAATGTGAAATTCATAACATAGGAAAGGGAATTAAAGGAAGACATGATAAATAAAACTCAAAGGAATTAATTAAAAATAAAAATAACTCTTGTATTGATAAATTCTAAAATAATCCAACAGTAAGATTGAAATAAATTAAAGGACATGGAATAGTAAAGCCAGGTAAAGAAAACGAACTAGAATGATGAAGTCTTGATGAGGTAATAACTCTTCTCAATATCCCAATGCAAAAACTAATTAAAAATCCTAAGAACTATGAATGTGTGTAGAGAGAAAACCTAGAGGAGAGGAAAACTAGATCTGAAAAACTAAAACTATCTAGAATGAATGTTGTTGTTGGTCTCTGCATGTTCCCTGGCTCTAGTCTGCTTTTCTCGGCCGAAAACTGGGTCGAAACAGGGCCAAAAATCGCCCCCAGCGATTCTGCAGATTATGCAGATCGCGCATGTCACGCAATCACGTCATTCATGCGGACGCGTCATTCGGCGTTTTGCTTCTCCACGCGGGCGCGTCGTCCACGCCTCCGCGTCACTTGTGCTATTCCATCTGCGCGGTCGCGTGAGCCATGTGGCCGCGTCAATGCGATTTTCTCTCTTTCGCGCGGTCGCGTGATCCATGCGGCCGCGTCACTTCTTGCTGGTCATCTCCTCAATTTCTTGTGTTCCTTCTATTTTTGCAAGCTTCCTTTCCAATCTCCAACTCATTCATGCCCTATAAAGCCTGAAACACTTAACACACAGGTCACGGCATCGAATGGAATAAAGAAGAATTAAAATACATAATCAAAAGTCTCTAGGAAGCAAGTTTTCAATCATGTAATAAATTTAGGAAGAAAATATAAATGCATGCTAATCATATGAATAAGTGGGTAAAGATCATGATAAAACCACACAATTAAACACAATATAAACCATAAAATAGTGGTTTATCAACCTCCCCACACTTAAACATTAGCATGTCCTCATGCTTAGTTGAAGGAGATAATATGAATGAGTAGGAAAATGTAGAACTCATGCAATGCATTGCAACCTATATATGTGAATGCAACTATATGATTCTTGTCTACTTGATCAAAAGTAAATAAGCTCTTCAAAACAATTACAAACCAAGTTGCACTAACTCAATTCTTATACAGTAAGAACAGATAAAAATGCAAGAAGATAGCTCATGAAAGCAGAGAACATAGAAATTCAAGCATGGAACCCTCACTGATGATGTATGTACACTCTAATCTCTCTAATGTATAGGGCAATCACTCTATCCTTCTCTAATCATACTCTCTAATTTTTGTTCTTCTCCTAACCAATCAAAAACAATTAATATACCAATGCAAACATCATGAGGTCTTTCCAAGGTTGTAATGGGGCCAAGGTAAGGGTAAGGATACATATATGGCTAAGTAAGCTTATAACTTGAATCTTTAATTAACCCAAGCTTTCGCCTAACCTCTATGTATATTCTATATAACTTTAGAATGCATACCTAGCTACCCAGAAATCTCTTTCACATTCCATACTCATGTTTCAACTTTTTATTTTAATTTTATCATACATGCATTGATCTTTGAATTCTTAACTTAGTATTGGCGTGATTTTGTCCCCTTATTTAATTATTGAATATTTTTTGAATTTTTTTTCATAAACATAAAAACATAAAAATAACATAGCTTATCAATGCACATAGATTTTTAATTCTTATAGTTTCACATGAGTAGGTACCCAAATTCCCATTATATTATCATGACACATTCCCTTATTATCTTTTGTTCCCACAATTTCCCATACTTGATTGACTCACACAATTCTATCTTAAGCTAACCAAAGATTCAATTTGGGATATATAATTGTTTTTCCGCTTAAGGCTAGTAATGTGGTAAAATATAGAACAAATGAGATTTAAAGGCTCAAAGTGGCTAACAAAGATAATTGAGAGGGTAGGCTTAATTTGGATAAGTGGGCTAAACAAATAATGGCCTCAATCATATGCAAACATATAAATATAATAAACATTGGACATATAAGATGAAACAAAATATAGATTACAAATCATAGAGAAGTAAACACACAAGAATAAAATAATTATGGTTAAATAATATAACCATTCATAAAGGCTCAATTCTCACAGGTTGTGTGTTCTTTAGCTCAAAAATCATGTTCCAAATACAACTTCAAGCAAATTTAACATAAAAGTTTTAATTAAAATTAGTGAAATTTTGTTCTAAAGATAGGGTCTTAGAAGAAACTTATTGTCTTTTTAATCAAGCAGAACATGCATGCAACTAATCTATTACTATGCAATTTATCCTATTCTACAAAAGAAAAACTAACTAAGTATCCTAATTTATTGGTGTTAGGGAAGAGAATTACCTCCGAAAGTCAGGTACTGACCGACCTTCCCACACTTAAAGCTTTGCACCGTCCTCGGTGCCATCTGTCAAGAACAAAGGTGGGCTGGTAGCAGTATCTCCACAATCGGGACCATCATGGCTCCCTGTGCTGGTAAAGGAAGTGGAGTCCGGGGTGTCTGAGTCCTTGAATTTTCCTATAATCAGCTCCTTGAGGTACTAACTAAGATTTATTGGTGTTAGGGAAGAGAATTACCTCCGAAAGTCAGGTACTGACCGACCTTCCCACACTTAAAGCTTTGCACCGTGCACCGTCCTATCTGTCAAGAACAAAGGTGGGCTGGTAGCAGTATCTCCACAATCGGGACCATCAGGTAGTAGTGGCTCTAGGGTGCTTCTCGTTAGGGACATACTGATCATTCCGGGGAAGCATGGCTTTGGTGTCCCCAGCTCTGTAGGAGACTCAGGAGACTCTGACAAGATCTGAGACCAGGGC
>NC_029791.2:55388975-55402155 GCF_000816755.2 Arachis ipaensis
CAAATCTCACAGGTTGTGTGTTCTTTAGCTCAAAAATCATGTTCCAAATACAACTTCAAGCAAATTTAACATAAAAGTTTTAATTAAAATTAGTGAAATTTTGTTCCAAAGATAGGGTCTTAGAAGAAACTTATTGTCTTTTTAATCAAGCAGAACATGCATGCAACTAATCTATTACTATGCAATTTATCCTATTCTACAAAAGAAAAACTAACTAAGTATCCTAATTTATTGGTGTTAGGGAAGAGAATTACCTCCGAAAGTCAGGTACTGACCGACCTTCCCACACTTAAAGCTTTGCACCGTCCTCGGTGCCATCTGTCAAGAACAAAGGTGGGCTGGTAGCAGTATCTCCACAATCGGGACCATCATGGCTCCCTGTGCTGGTAAAGGAAGTGGAGTCCGGGGTGTCTGAGTCCTTGAATTTTCCTATAATCAGCTCCTTGAGGTATGTGAATCGGCGCTTGTTACGGCGCTCTCTCAGCTTAGCTTTCCGTTCCTGCCGATCCAACTTTTCAAGTATCTGATGGAGCAGTTAGGCTGTTGTAGGTGCTTGTGGTGTTGAAGAAGGAATATCTTCAACTGGTTCAGTAGGCTGGCTAGTAGTGGCTGTTGGAAGTCTAGGGTGCTTCTCGTTAGGGACATACTGATCATTCCGGGGAAGCATGGCTTTGGTGTCCCCAGCTCTGTAGGAGACTCTGGCTGCTGAGGCAAGATCTGAGACCAAGGCGGGAAAAGGTAAGTTACCCGCAATTTGTACGTGTTCCATGGCATTCCGGATATTTCTTGGGAGATTCAGAGGTTGGTCTGTAAGGATGCACCATAGTAGAACGGCCATGTCTGCAGTGAAGGAGGACTCGTGAGTGCTCGGAAAGACGTAATGGAACATGATCTGTGCCCATACGCGAGCCTCCAAGGTAAGTGCTGAAGCTGATATTCCCTTAGGGCGGGTACGATGGTATCCGTAGATCCATCGGCTGCCAGGTAGTGCGATAACTCTGAGAACAGCGTCCCAGTCAAATTGGTACATCTGGCACTTGAGTGCGGCTTCTTGAAAGGTGTCTAATCCTGTTGGAATAGGGGGAAGACTTAGAACTTTTTGAATGGCCTCTTCTGTAATAGGGACTTATTTCTGATGGACATAGACAAACTGCAGGTTTGGCAGGTGGAAGTTTGAGTAGAACTCGACTACCCAAGAAAGATTGACCTGCCTTGGCTGTCTCTGTAGGAAATCCCATTGTCTTCGGGCAATTTGCGGCTCAACAAAGGTAGCAATATTGGGCGGGAGGAGAAGAAGGTATTCGTTGTTGTAACTCCTTTCTGCCAGGATGGGGAACATCTGTTCACAGTAACGATTGGAAAATCGCGCAGTGTCCTTTGCTGGGAAGGCTTTTTCTTTATCATCAACCTTTATAATCCTTTTAGATTTCTTTGTTGAGGGCTTTACTGCAGTTGAAGAGGGTTCTGCCACTAATACTCTCTTGGTTCCTCTTCTTGCTGGTTGTTTAGGAGTAGCTTTCTCCTTTCCTTTCTTGGTGGCCATCCTGAAAAAGGAAAGAGAAAGTAAATTAAATTTAAAAAAAATAGAGCAAGGAAGAGGGAGGTATAAGTGATAATCGATGCACAATAAAAAAGAATGACGTTAACACATGGTCATGACTACATGTGGATAGTCATCAATGGAAATATAGCAAGTGCATTGGAGGACAATTAAATGCAAGAGGTTTATTGGCATGCAGGCAAAGGCATAAGTAGCATAGATCATGCATTTAAATTGTCAAATTGTTATTACTCGTGACAAACTAGCCATCATGTTTGTATTGACAATTAAATTCAATGAATATAATAGTAAAGGGAATTTGTGAAAAGCAAGCATTGAATAGTAGAGTAGAATAACGTGGAGAAGTGCATAATGCCATATGGGTTTTTTCACAAACACATAGCATGCATGTAGAATAAGCTCTTGAAAATAAGATTTTGAACATGCAAGCAACCCTTTTAAAAAGTAATATATAATTGCCAAACAAAGTCATAATAATTAGAAGCATATAATGGAAAACAATGACTCAAATAAATTTATAACACCAAGTAAAAAGGAAAAAGAAAGAAAGAAAAAGAAAATATGAGTAATGAAAGTAAAAAGAAAAGAAAAGAAGATAACATATAAAAATAGGAAGAATAATAGAAGAGTAAAGGGTAGAAGAAGAAAAGAAAAACCTTGTTAATGGGGATGAGAGAGAGTAAAAAGTGAGAAAGAAGGAAGAAGGAAGGAAGGGAGGGAGGAGAAATAAGGAGGGAAAAGAGAAAATAGGATTTGGGGAGAAAAAGATAAGATAGTTGGCAAATTAGGGTGTGCTGTGCGGCGCAAGCGATGCGGTCGCGTGGAGTACGCGGTCGCGCGACTTGCGCTTAAACTGATTGACTCGGTCGCATCGGTCACGCGGTCGCGTGACCCGTTTTAGGCTAATGGCGCGAGGGTAGCCTCGCACTCACACAACTCTCTGTTCAAAATCATATTAGTGCCAAATTTTGGGTGACGCGATCGCGTAGGGCATGACGCAGTCGCATCGCTCACGCGGCCGCGTGGGAAGGATTATGCGCTCAGCACCAATCCAGCACCACTCTAGCACAACTTTTGGTCGTGCACCCTTGTTACGTCGAAATCCAGGTCACGCGACCGCGTGGGCGGCCAAAATTCCCATTCAACACGGACGCGTCAGCGACGCGGTCGCGTGGGACGATTTGTGCCATGGGCACGCCTCTAGCCACGCTCCTACATGACTCTCTGTTCGTTTATTATTTTCTCCCATCTCCTTGCAACGCGGACGCGTCAATGATGCGGTCGCGTCGCGTAACATTTTTTTTAAATAAAAATATGCAAATGCAGAAGCACGAAATGTACTAATAAAGAGAAGAGTTATTGAATAAGAAAATTAAAAATAAGGAAAAGAACGATCATACCATGGTGGGTTGTCTCCCACCTAGCACTTTGCTTTAACGTCCGTAAGTTGGATGCTCCACTAGCTCAGTCTTCGGCTCTGTGGGGATCTTCCAAGAGGAAGATCTCGAGCTCCTTGTTTTTCTTCAACTGCTCGCCATGGTACAGCTTTAAACGATGTCCATTAACTTTGATAAGTTCAGAGCTTGAAGGATGGCTTAGGTGATAAACTCCGTACGGTTCGGCCTTCTCTACTCTGTATGGACCTTCCCATCTTGATCTCAACTTGCCCAGCATGAGCCTCAGTCGAGATTTGTAAAGGAGGACCAAATCCCCAGGTTAGAACTCTTTCCTCCTGATGTGCTGATCATGCACAGCCTTCATCTTCTCCTTGTATAGTCTTGAGTTCTCATAAGCTTCCAGGCGAAGGCTCTCCAATTCTTGCAGTTGCAATCTCCTTTCAACTTCGGCTTCCTCAATTCCCATGTTGCACTCTTTTACTGCCCAAAAGGCTTTGTGCTCTACTTCAATAGGGAGATGACAAGCTTTTCTATAAACTAAGCGGAAATGACTCATCCCAATGGGTGTTTTGTATGCTGTTCTATATGCCCAGAGTGCATCTTGTAGCCTGGTGCTCTAGTCTCTTCTATGAGGTTTGACTATCTTCTGCAAGATACGCTTTATTTCTCTGTTTGACACCTCGGCTTGCCCATTAGTCTGAGGGTGGTATGCTGTTGCCACCTTATGAATTATCCCATGCTTCTTCATTAATCCTGTTAGTCTCCTGTTACAAAAATGGGTGCCTTGATCGCTCACAATTGCTCGTCGTGATCCAAAGTGACAAATAATGTGGTTTCTCACAAAGGAAACAACAGTGTTAGCATCATCAGTGCGGGTAGGAATTGCTTCCACCCATTTGGAAACATAATCTACAGCTAACAATATATAAAAATAACTATTAGAATTTGGAAATGGACCCATGAAGTCAATGCCCCAAACGTCAAAAATTTCACAAAATAGCATAATTTGTTGAGGCATCTCATCCCTCCTGGATATATTACCAAATTTCTAGCATGGGAAACAAGATCTACAAAATTCAGCAGCGTCTTTAAAAAGAGTAGGCCACCAGAATCCACAGTCTAATATTTTTCTAGCAGTTCTTTGAGGGCCAAAATGTCCTCCACTCTCAGATGAGTGACAGGCCTCTAAGATGGACTGGAATTCTGATTGAGGCACACACCGTCTAATTACCTGGTCAGCGCCACATCTCCATAAATATGGGTCATCCCATATATAATATTTAGACTCACTTTTCAGCTTGTCTCTTTGATGCTTAGAAAAGTTCGGAGGGAAGGTGCGGCTAACTAGATAATTAGCTACAGGTGCATACCAAGGGACTATCTCAGATACTGCTTGCAGGTTGTCAAATGGGAAATTATCAGCTATAGGAGTGGAGTCATCTGTGATATGCTCAAGGCGACTCAAGTGGTTTGCCACTAAATTTTGGTTACCACTCCTGTCCTTAATTTCCAAATCAAATTCTTGTAATAGCAGTATCCGACGTATAAGCCTTGGTTTGGACTCCTTTTTAGCTAATAAATACTTTTGAGCTCCGTGGTCTGAATACACTACTACTTTAGTACCAAGTAAATAGGCTCGGAATTTATCCAGAGCAAAAACAATAACAAGAAGCTCTTTCTCAGTAGTAGTGTAATTCGACTGAGCGGCATCTAAAGTTTTAGATGCATAAGCAATAACAAAAGGATCCTTACCTTCTCGCTGAGCCAGTGCTGCTCCTACGGCATGGTTGGAAGCATCACACATTATTTCAAATGGTTGGCTCCAGTCTGGTCCTCTCACAATTGGAGTTTGAGTCAGGGCGGTCTTCAGCTTATCAAATGCTTGTTTGCAATTTTCACTGAACTCGAACTCAATATCTTTCTGCAGTAGTCTAGATAAGGGAAGTGCTACCTTACTGAAGTCCTTAATGAATCTCCTGTAAAAACCTGCAAGGCCAAGAAACGAATGGACTTCCCTCACAGAAGAGGGGTAAAGTAAACTAGAAATGACATCCACCTTTGCTGGATCTACAGAAATGCTAGTATTAGACACAACATGTCCTAGTATAATACCTTGTTTTACCATAAAGTGACATTTCTCAAAATTTAATACAAGGTTTGTACTGACACATCTATCTAATACTCTAGATAATCCATCTAAGCAAAGGCTAAAGGAATCGCCGTATACACTAAAATCATCCATAAAAACTTCCATACAGTCCTCAATAAGATCAGAGAAAAGACTCATCATACACCTTTGGAAAGTAGCTGGTGCATTGCACAAGCCAAAGGGCATTCTCTTGTAAGCATAAGTCCCAAAAGGACACGTAAAAGTGGTCTTTTCCTGATCCTCAAGAGCTATATAAATCTGGAAATAACCTGTGTAACCATCTAAAAAACAATAATGCAATTTACCTGATAGGCGATCCAGCATTTGATCAATGAATGGAAGAGGATAGTGATCCTTACGGGTTGCTTGGTTGAGGCGTCTGTAGTCAATGCAGAATCTCCAGGCATTCTGAACTCTGGGTGCCATGAGCTCTCCATGCTCATTCTTCACTGTAGTGACTCCAGACTTCTTTGGCACTACTTGTACTGGGCTCACCCATTCACTGTCTGAGATGGGGTAGATGATGTCTGCCTCTAGTAGTCTGGTCACTTCCTTTTTGACAACCTCGAGGATAGTGGGGTTCAGTCTTCTCTGGGGTTGACGGACAGGTCTTGCTCCCTCTTCTAAAAATATTCTATGCTCACAGACTTGAGGGTTGATGCCTACTATGTCTGCCAAACTCCAACCAATTGCCTTTTTGTGCCTCCTCAGCACACCAAGTAACTGCTCTTCTTGTTGAGAAGTGAACTCCCTTGCAATGATAACTGGAAACTTCTGCTTGTCTTCAAGGTAAGCATATTTGAGGTGTGAAGGAAGGGGTTTTAGCTCTAACTTCTGATCATGGTCAGGCTCTGGGTTGTCTGGAGCTGGTAACAATGGCAAAGCACTGTCATTGTCCTCTGAGAATGTCTCTACACTTGGACCTTGTCCTATGTACTTCTCTTTAAATTCCTCCTGGTGAACTTCAGCCACGGTCTCATCTATAATGTCACACTGGAGGATAGAGTGATCCTCCGGAGGATGCTTCATAACTCCATTCAGATTAAAGATTACTACTCTGCCATCTATTTCAAAAGAGTATGTTCCTGAAAAAGCATCTAATTTAAACTTTGAGGTCTTCAGGAATGGCCTTCCGAGTAGGATTGATGATGGCTTCTCTGAGTCATTTTGGGACATTTCCAGGATTTAAAAATCAGTGGGGAATGTGAGTCCCTTAATGCCCACTAATACATCTTCAGCAACTCCAACCACTGTAATAATGCTTTTATCTGCTAACACAAAATGAGCTGCCGACCTTTTTAAGGGAGGGAGCCTCAAAATATCATATATAGACAAAGGCATTATACTCACACATGCTCCTAAATCACACATGCAATCAGAAAATACTACACCACCAATAGTACAATTAACCATACAAGGACCTGGGTCACTACACTTTTCAAGTAAACCACCCATTAAAGCAGATATGGAACTTCCTAAAGGAATAGTTTCTAATTCATTAATTTTGTCTTTATGTATACATAAATCTTTTAGAAACTTTGCATACTTAGGTACCTGTTGAATAACATCAAATAGAAGAACAGTTACCTCAACCTTTTTGAATATCTCTACCATTTTTAGATCAGGTTTCAGCTGCTTCCTGGGATTCCTTGAAAGTTGTGGAAATGGAATAGGAGTGGTGTCTTCTGTAGTGTCTGCGCCTTTTAATGTTTCCTCCTGTGGTTGAGCTTCTTCTTTTTCAGCTATGTCCTGTATGTCTTCTTCCTCTTCAACATCTTCTATTTCCACTACCTCTTCAGCTGAGGCATGTTCTGGTGGGCTTGGCTCATCCTGAGTCCTCTCCTACAGTGTGGTTCCGGACCTTAGGGTGATGGCATTAATACCACCCTTGGGATTGGGTAATGGTTGAGAGGGAATTCCACTGGAGCTCAAAGGTTGGTTATTGGAATTATTCATTAATCCAATCTGGGAGACAAGAGCTTGCAAAGTAGCGTTCAGACCATTTAGAGTGGCATTAATGTTATTTTCTATGGTCTGCTGTCTCCGATCAATAGATTGTAGTAAGTCATCATTAGCAGAAGACGAAGGATAGGTAGTTTAAGAGGTTTGCTATTGGATATTCTGTGGTCCTTGGGATTGCCTCAGGTGAGGTGCTCTGTAAGGCTGGTACTGGTTCTGCTGCCTGTTGTTGTTGTTATTCTACCTCTGATTTCCCTAATTATCTCTGCCTCCTCTGTTGTTGTTGTCCCTCCAATTCTGGTTAGAATTATCCTGCCACCCATGGTTGTAATTGCCACTTTGATTGTACCCTTGGTTGGGGCGGTCATAGAAGTTATGAGTGGCTGCCACGATGTTGTCTTCCTGCTGGAGCTGCGGACATTCATTAGTATAATGGCTATAATCAGCACAAATTCCACAAACTCTTTGTGGGACTAACTGTTGGTTTTACTGTGTTGGAGAAGGTTGAGCTTGCTAAACTTGTTGATTCAATTACATCTGCTTCAGCAGGTTGGTCATTTCACAGATACTCTAAGTTAAAGCAGCAGTCTCTCTGCTAGAGGATACTTCTGCAATGGCTTTTGCACGTCCTTATTTCTGCCTGTGATTCCTAGTAGATTCAGCTAAGTCGCTGATCAATTGCCATGCCTCATCAGTGGTCTTGTACTTTTTCATAGACCCATTGCTAGCACTTTCCAATGTGGTCTTATCTTTGGGCCTCATGCCCTGTGTGACGTAGCCGAGTAACACTATCTTGTCAATCATATGTTGGGGGCAAGCTTCCAGAAAATTATTGAAGCGCTCCCAGTACTCATAGAGAGTTTCAAAATCATCTTGAACAATCATGGAAATATCTTTCCTCAGTTTATCAGTAACTTCAGCTGGAAAGAACTTTTCTGAAAATTCTCTTCTGAGTGTATCCCAGTTGGATACAGTTGCTGCGGCTTGAGTGTAGTACCACTCTCTTGCCTTTCCCTCAAGTGAAAATGGGAAGGCTTTCAGCAAAATTGAGGTTTCATCTGCACCATCATGCCTGATAGTAGAACAGGCTGCTTGAAAATCTCTTAGGTGCTTGATAGGCTCTTGAGCAGGTAAGCCATAAAACTTGGGCATCAAATTGAGCAGTACGGTCTTTATTTCAAAGTCTGTAGCCACCGCTGGATGATGCGCTTGAAATGGTTTCATTAAAAAATCAGGGGCTCCAGCCTCCTGTATAGTAACTCTCCTAGGTACTGCCATGTCACCTATACGTAAATCAAACGAATCAGTAGAACGGGGGCTGGTTTCTTCCTCAAATGACATTTCAGATCCGCCCTCAGAGAGGACTAACCGACACCGAGCTTGCCTTATTCGTGAAATAGTTCTTTCAATCTCAGGATCGAATACTGGCAAGCTTGGATCAGGAAGTGAACGCGTCATCTAACGAAAGAAACAAGCAGCTCATAGTAGCAAAATAAAATAAAATACAAATAAATAAAATCCAATCAATAACTTTAGCACTATATTGCAACTCCCTGGCAACAGCGCCAAAAATTGATGTGGCAGAAATTGGCGAGTTAAGAATTGTTATAAGATATGCGTTGCAAGTATAGTCCTCAACCAACCAGAAATCCGCTTATCAATTTAAAAGGATGTCACAGAAATTAAAATTAAAATACTGGGAGTATGAATCCCAGGTCGTCTCCCAACGAGTTGCAGGAAAGTGTGCTATTTTATTAATCAGATGGTTTTCAAAAAAGATTTGAGTTGAACGACAGGAAATTAAATCAGAGAATTAATGTAATTTAAATAAAAGCCTTGACTGTTTACTGGGAGTAGATTAGTTGGAAGCCCTATTCTTGTTGCAGTACTTTCAAGATTAATCGATAATTGGGGTTGTTCTGTTTAGTTATCCCTTACTAGGAAAGGGAAAGTCAAACAAGTTGGAATGTTGTTTCTATTCACAAGTCCCAATCCGCTTACTTGGAAGGACTGGCGTTAGTGACTAGAGAGCAAACCAATAATAAACCCAATTACAATTTCTCCCTTGAGCACTCCAACTCAAGGGTTCCTTTCAATCAACTCCCCATCAAGTTAGGGAGCTACTCGCTCATTATGAATGTGGAATTCATAACATAGGAAAGGGAATTAAAGGAAGACATGATAAATAAAACCCAAAGGAATTAATTAAAAATAAAAATAACTCTTGTATTGATAAATTCTAAAATAATCCAACAGTAAGATTGAAATAAATTAAAGGACATGGAAGAGTAAAGCCAAGTAAAGAAAACGAACTAAAATGACGAAGTCCTGATGAGGTAACAACTCTTCTCAATATCCCAATGAAAAAAGCAATTAAAAATCCTAAGAACTATGAATGTGTGTAGAGAGAAAACTTATAGGAGAGGAAAACTAGATCTGAAAAACTAAAACTGTCTAGAATGAATGTTGTTGTTGGTCTCTGCATGTTCCCTGGCTCTTGTCTGCTTTTCTGGGCCAAAAACTGGGTCGAAATAGCGCTCAAAATCGACCCCAGCGATTCTGCAGATTATGCAGATTGCGCACGTCACGCGATCGCGTCATTCATGCGGACGCGTCATTCGGCGTTTTGCTTCTCCACGCGGGCGCAAACTTTAACTCAAACTTTTTGGAAGAGTTGAAAACACCCTGGATGGAGCAAAAGCTTGCGCCAACGTTTGCCTCAAGCTTTTTGCCAAACGTTGGCACCACACAACAACACCCTGGAAGAGAAAAGCTTGTGCCAACGTTTGCCTCAAGCATTTTGGCAAACGTTGGCGCCTCACAACCTAAAGGGGTATACTTCCAACAAGAATAACTTGAGCTACAGAGCTCCAAATGAGGTGATTCAAAAAGCAATGGAAAGTAGGAATTGAGAGCTTTCCAAGCATATATGGCACTGCATGGTGGACACTAAAATTGAGGAAGAAAACTGCCCCGCAATGTGCATAAACGAACATGGTGGCAACCTGCAGTGAGGCCAACTGACCTCTGCAACTTCGACGGAGTATAACAAGAGCTGTAGAGCTCCAAATGATGCGCTTCCAACGGCATTGGAAAGTAGACATTCAGGCCTTTCCAACAATATATAATAGTATGGAGTGGACTATACATTTGAGCCTCCAGAACTGACATTTTCGACCACGTTTGTGGCAAACTTTACCTCAAACGCTGCACACCAAAGCCAGCGACCTTGTCCTCTTCAAATGAGCATAACTTGAGTTGTAGATGTCCAATGGAGGTGATTCCAATTGGGTTAGAAAGCTGACATTCAGAGCTTTCCAACCATATATAATAGTCTATAGTGGGCATGAAATGTTCAACGTTGACAAGCAGATAAAGTAGTACCCCACAAGGCATACAAGAAGGCTCAACGTTTGGCTCAAAGTTTGACCTCAAACTTTGGCCCAAACGTTGGTAGCAGCAAAAGGAGGTAGCTGATATGAAAAGTTTGAGTAAAAGTTTGCCTCAAACTTTTACTCAAGCTTTTCTGGTTCATGGCCCGGTTCACAAATGGGTTTCTCTCCAACTCCAAGAGCAATCAACAGAGGCTTTTGTTAGCCCAATTCTATCAAGAGCGAGGGCTCAATTGACACCACTCAAAGGAACAAGAGATAGTTAGAATAGAAATTTCATTTTAATTGTAATTTGTTTTGCATTTCATTTTTATTTGGTAAAAATGCCTATAAATAGGCATCTGTTTCATTTTATTGGGAGGCTGGCTCCAATAGGGAGCAAGTAGAATAGAGAGCTCACTTTTACACCTTAGCTTGAATTGGAGAATTGAAGGAATTCTGTTTCAATTCTCATTCTGAAATCTCTTTGTTCTTCTTCTAGATAATTCAAATTTCATTTGCTGTTTTAAAATCTTCTTCTTCTCCGATTGTTTCTTTTAACTTCTCTGCAATTATTCTCTTGTTGGATCTAGGAAGGGAGTGAGATCTAGACTTGTTTTCTAGTCTCTTGGAGTCCCTGAGATCTTCAATTTTGTTTGCAATTGAGTTGAATTTAATTTCTGTTTGCTTCTTCAAGCAATTCTGTTTAAAATCTACTGCATTTGATTTCACATTCTGGTTCTCGGATTGATTGCTCTCTATTCTAATTGTTCCCAATTTACTTTCCTGCACTTTTGTTCCTCTGCACTTTACTTTTGAGTTGTTGTGATCTTGATTTATTTTTTCCTGCAATTTACAATTCCTACAATTGTTTTACTTCTTGGATTATTGCTTTCTCTAATTTCCCTGCACCCAGCCCCCCTCTACTTTTCATGCAATTTACATTTCTTGCTCTTTAAGTTACTTGCCAATTTACATTCTGCAACTTTAAATTCATTGTCATTTACTTTCTGTTGGCTACAATTTCACCCAATCTCACTTAAATGTTAGCTTGACTAAACTAATCACCCACTAAAGTTGCTTGATCCATCAATCTCTGTGGGATCGACCTCACTCATGTGAGTTATTATTACTTGATGCGACCCGGTGCACTTGCCGGTTAGTTTTGGGTGTTTTGGAAATTCATTTTTCCACAAAAATATCCATCAAGTTTTTGGCGCCGTTGCCGGGGATTGATTTAGATCAACAATGATTAAGTGGTTGAGAAGTCTAGATCAAGTATTTTCTTTATTTTCGTTCTCTGTTCTAAGTTGAAACCAAGGTGTTTGAGTTATTGCCTCACTAAGAAATTCATCTCTGAGATATGAATTTCAATTTTCCTTGGTATTGTGTTTTACAAAATTCAAATTGAGTTCAACTCATCTGGTGATCAAACAAATTTTCTGGGATATCACCCACCATCACAAATCTCTAATGGTGGCTGGGAATATCATCAAGAATTTACAAATTCTAAGCACTCAAATCCATGGAGACTTGCTCCAGAGCCACAAATTGATCAAGCTGAGCACATGAGATACTGTCCAGAACCACAAAATGACTTATATCATTATTCTCATGGTGTCTGGACATATCAAGAAGAATGTGAACAATCAGTTAAAAAGGGACACCTCCTAGAGACACAATATGATCCAGATTTTGATGATTCTAACAACTACTCATATTGTGGCTGGGAAAGTCAAAATCAACGAAATCTTAGTAATTCATACTGTGATGAGTCAAGTGGATTTTTAATGAAGAATGAGGTGGTTGAAAATGAAACTGCACTTGAGGTGACAAAGGAACATGAACATTCACAACCCTCACAAACTTCCCTTGAATCTGTGATAAAAAATATGAAGAGGAGATGAAGAAATCTTGGGAAGAACAACAAACCCCCTCCATAAAGAACTATTAAGTCAAATGTTGAGTACAAAGAAAGGAGTGGAGGAACAAAAAAGTGAGGAAGTCATTCAAGAAAATTCACACTCAAGTGGGGCAGAGAAGTACATGAAGGAAGAGCTCATGGAACCACCAATTCAAAAGGCTCTGGATGAATACAAAACTCCAATAATCACACAGCAACCAAGTCTTAAATCCAAAGAAGTGAAGGCAACTAGCAAGAACACCAATTCGGTCCCTAATCCAGCAAGCAAGATCAATCAAGCCATTTGCAAAAGGAAGCTTGCTGAGGAAAGGCCAAGACAAGGGACACTAGCTGAATCCTTCCCTCCTTTGAGGTCATTCCTCTTAACAAACTGGAAGAAGAGGAAGAAAGTGAAGAACAACATGTCAAGCTAATGACACTAAAAGAGCACTTGTTGGGAGGTAACCCAACCGTAGGTAACATTTCTTCTCTGCTTTGTTTTCTTTTTCTTTGCTTTGTTTAAATTCAATAAATTGGCATATGGTTGCATTCTAAGTTTGGTGTTGCTATGCAAAAAAATTTGGTTCTAATCCTTACAAGATACTTGCATCAATTCCAAGTGAAAGTGTCACACTAAGTTTGGTGTGTCACTTATCTTTTATGCAATGTATTGTGCACACCTTCTTATCTATGCAATCAAAATGTCTCTGTCTCTTGTGTTTTGATATCTTTAATTTTGCTTGTTTAAAACACATGTGTTACTAA
The DNA here is from genome assembly GCF_000816755.2 of Arachis ipaensis. NCBI lineage: Eukaryota > Viridiplantae > Streptophyta > Magnoliopsida > Fabales > Fabaceae > Arachis > Arachis ipaensis. The sequence continues at coordinate 55,402,081 of NC_029791.2, forward strand.
CATTTCATTGTGTAAGACATTCATGATCCATCTTAGCCCCATAGCCATTGTTCTAATTGTTGCTTGAGGATGAGC
>NC_029791.2:55402263-55515782 GCF_000816755.2 Arachis ipaensis
CTGAAGAAGCAATTAAAGCAAGAAAAGAAAAAGGGAAAGAATGAGAAAGCTGAAGGCTCTGAGTACCAATGGCAATTTATTTGCTAAGTACTTGTGGTGTTTATGTATCAAGCCAAAGGCTTGAAAACAAAACACTTAGAAGTCAAGGTTAGGCTCAAAGTGCAAAAAGCACTCCCTCAAAGCTCAAGGCTCTGAGCATCAATGATTAGAGAGTCAAGAAAAGAAAAGAAAAAAATGAGCTTAATGAAGTCCTCTAATCAAATGCTTGTGGTGCTTATGTATCAAGTGGTAATACTTGAAAACAAAGCATTTAGAAGTCGTAGCTTTGTTATCAACTCATGGGGCAAAGCACCCAAAAGGAGAAGCTAATAAGAAAAATCGAAAGCTTGTTTCAAGGAAGAAATATAAGAGAAAGATTTCATAAATTGAGCTAGATAGAAACATCAATCATTTACATCTCTTTTGTGATTGTAACATGCTTAGAAAACTAGCTTACCATGAAAATTGAGTTGCTACTCTTCTTACCTTGGATTGTCAATCTTTAAATGCATGATTCTTTTCTTGCTTGTGGGCAAGCAAGGTTTAAGTTTGGTGTTGTGATGACATGTCACCATGTCATGTTTTTCTATGCTTTTTCATACAAGAAATTTATGATTAGTGCTTAAATATTGCATTCTTTGGTGCTTAAATGGTATATTTCTTTGATCTTTTGATTTGATAAACTTTGTAGGAAATAAGAAGAAAAAAAAGCAAAAAGAGCACAAAATAAGCTAAAAAGAAGAAAAGAGGAATTTTGGGCACACTTTGAAGTTGGAGCACACTTTGGAGGCTTAGGCCACGCTTCTAAAAGCGTGGCCCATGATCAAATCAAGGAAGAGAAGCGTGGCCCAAAGGAAGAAAAGCGTGGCTCAAAACAAAGAGCAAGAGAGGACAAAAAGCTTGAGCCAAAGTTTGTCTCAAACTTTAGCTCAAACTTTTTGGAAGAGTTGAAAACACCCTGGATGGAGCAAAAGCTTGCGCCAAAGTTTGCCTCAAGCTTTTTGGCAAACGTTGGCGCCACACAACAACACCCTGGAGGAGAAAAGCTTGTGCCAACGTTTGCCTCAAGCTTTTTGGCAAACGTTGGCGCCTCACAGCCTAAAGGGGTATACTTCCAACAAGAATAACTTGAGCTACAGAGCTCCAAATGAGGTGATTCAAATAGCAATGGAAAGTAGGAATCGAGAGCTTTCCAAGCATATATGGCACTGCATGGTGGATACTAAAATTGAGGGAGAAAACTGCCCCGCAATGTGCATAAACGAACATGGTGGCAACCTGCAGTGAGGCCAACTGACCTCTGCACCTTCGACGGAGTATAACTCGAGCTGTAGAGCTCCAAATGATGCGCTTCCAACGGCATTAGAAAGTAGACATTCAGGGATTTCCAACAATATATAATAGTATGGGCTGGACAATACATTTGAGCCTCCAGAACTGGCGTTTTCGACCATGTTTGAGGCAACTTTACCTCAAACGCTGCACACCAAAGCCAGCGACCTTGTCCTCTTCAAATGAGCATAACTTGAGTTGTAGATGTCCAATGGAGGTGATTCCAATTGGGTTAGAAAGCTGACATTCAGAGCTTTCCAACCATATATAATAGTATATAGTGGGCATGAAATTTGCAACGTTGACAAGCAGACAAAGTAGTACCCCACAAGGCATACAAGAAGGCTCAACGTTTGGCTCAAAGTTTGACCTCAAACTTTGGCCCAAACGTTGGTAGCAGCAAAAGGAGGTAGCTGATATGAAAAGTTTGAGTAAAAGTTTGCCTCAAACTTTTACTCAAGCTTTTCTGGTTCATGGCCCGGTTCACAAATGGGTTTCTCTCCAACTCCAAGAGCAATCAACAGAGGCTTTTGTCAGCCCAATTCTATCAAGAGCAAGGGCCCAATTGACACCACTCAAAGGCACAAGAGATAGTTAGAATAGAAATTTCATTTTAATTGTAATTTGTTTTGAATTTCATTTTCATTTGGTAAAAATGCCTATAAATAGGCATCTGTTTCATTTTATTGGGAGGCTGGCTCCAATAGGGAGCAAGTAGAATAGAGAGCTCACTTTTACACCTTAGCTTGAATTGGAGAATTGAAGGAATTCTGTTTCAATTCTCATTCTGAAATCTCTTTGTTCTTCTTCTAGATAATTCAAATTTCATTTGCTGTTTTAAAATCTTTTTCTTCTGCGATTGTTTCTTTTAACTTCTCTGCAATTATTCTCTTGTTGGATCTAGGAAGGGAGTGAGATCTAGACTTGTTTTCTAGTCTCTTGGAGTCCCTGAGATCTTCAATTTTGTTTGCAATTGAGTTGAATTTAATTTCTGTTTGCTTCTTCAAGCAATTCTGTTTAAAATCTACTACATTTGATTTCACATTCTGGTTCTCGGATTGATTGCTCTCTGTTCTAATTGTTCCCAATTTACTTTCCTGCACTTTTGTTCCTCTGCACTTTACTTTTGAGTTGTTGTGATCTTGATTTATTTTTTTCCTGCAATTTACAATTCCTGCAATTGTTTTACTTCATGGATTATTGCTTTCTCTAATTTCCCTGCACCCAGCCCCCTCTACTTTTCATGCAATTTACATTTCTTGCTTTTTAAGTTACTTGCCAATTTACATTCTGCAACTTTAAATTCATTGTCATTTACTTTCTGTTGGCTACAATTTCACCCAATCTCACTTAAATGTTAGCTTGACTAAACTAATCACCCACTAAAGTTACTTGATCCATCAATCCCTGTGGGATCGACCTCACTCATGTGAGTTATTATTACTTGATGCGACCCGGTGCACTTGCCGGTTAGTTTTGGGTGTTTCGGAAATTCATTTTTCCACCAAAATATCCATCAAGTTTTTTAGGCAAACTTTTACTCAAACTTTTTTCCCCTGGGGTGTTTTCACTTCTTCCAAAAGTTTGAGCTAAAGTTTGAGGCAAACTTTTGCTCAAACTTTTTGTTCTCTCTTGCTCCTAGCCATTCCTTCTTGCTTCAACCTTTCTCCAAGCTTTCTTCACCTATCATCAATCAATCAAACACATCAAAGCTATGCTCAAAATCATGAAATATTCATTCTTTCATGATATATGATAATTATAGCATAAAACCTCATGAAATTGCATTAATTCATCTATGGTTGATTGAATCAAAGGAAACATGGAAATCTACCCAATTGGCTTGCTTATGGCTTAAGAAAGTGTATAAAATCAATTGAAAATAAAAGAAAAAGGCTAGTGAAACTAGGCTAAGATGACTTGTCATCACAACACCAAACTTAAAGCTTGCTTGTCCCCAAGCAAGAAAGGAATTATGCTCAAAGGTTCTTTCAATCAGAATGGAATTGAAAAATTACATGTACTATCCTGTGAGTGAAGTGATCAAGTGACAGTGGGGTGAACTCTAAATTATATGCTTATGCAAGGGCTTCAGTGCTTACTAGTCCCTACATCTTGGGAGTCTTAGGTCTTAGAACTTTCATCCAAATAGTATCATGAAGATCTCTTTATATGTAGTCACCTTGAAGCAGCTTATAGTTTCTGTCATTTGGCCTTGACTCTAAGTGTCATGTCTCAAAGCGACTCTTTAAATAAGCTTTCAATCAATACTCCTAAACCAGTTGGTTTTAAGGTATTAGGTGTTAAAGCACCCCTAAGGATTTACTTACGCAAGCCTCTCTCTTTGACACAATTCGACCACAAGCATTTACTAGGATAACAACTCTTTGAGTTCTTGTTTCTTTCTTCTTTTCTACCTAGTAATTGATGCTCAGAGCCTTGGGCCATGTTCTTTTTGTTTTTGTATTTTCTTTATTTTCTTTTGTTTTGTTTGCTGCTTCTTGGATCAATAAATGTTTGAGAATCTCCACAACACTTCTTTGAACTCTATGTCCCGCCTATGAGCTCCCATGCAAGTTTTCATAAGCATGCAACCTCAATGCATAATCACACAACCAGAACCACCACTTCTCCTAATCTTTTGCTTGCCTCAAAATTGTTTAATTCCTCAATCCTTCTTTTCTAAGAACTTTCATGTGATGCTTTTCTGAAATATTGAGTGCAAACAAGTTTTGGAGAGTATAGTGTTGTAAATGATCAAGCATCTTGATTATTGAATTGCAGAAAAACTATACTAGACAGAAGGACAGATAGGGGTATAATATAACTTTCAATCACAGCAATATCTGATAATGAATAATATAACCTTTTGGAGTTTACTTGCTGTCCTCTTCCTCATCATCATTGTTGGTCTTCACATTCCTCTTTCATCTCTTTGATTGATGATGCTAAATCTTCCCAAAAGTTTGTATGATGCTCTGCAGTGATATTGAAAGTTGCTTGTTTCCCAAGCACTTAGAAACAATGGTTAGCATGCATGATTTATTTGTGGGCCTTTGAACTTACTTTGGTGTGGAAACACCAAACTTAGTCCCTTGCCAATGGTTCTCATGCATCAGATTAACCATGTATGAAACTATTTTTCTTTTTTTTAAAGCAATAAAACTGAAAGCTTAGGAAACAACAGAACAGTTAACCAGTTTATCTAAATGCTTGAAGCTAGCATGATGCAGAAGGTGAGAATATGTTTTAAGATGAGATTTTGGTGGAACACCAAACTTAGAACCCTTCATTCTCCCTTAGATTATTTTGGTGTGCAACACCAAACTTAGCCTCTTGCAATATAGATAAAACTAATTAACCTTTTTATTAAAATAGCTATGAAACGAAAACTACCTCAGGTTGGGTTGCCTCCCAACAAGCGTTTCTTTATTGTCATTAGCTTGACATCCTCCATTCTTTGATCATGGAGGTTGAAAATCCTGTTGCCTTTGATTTTCTCCTCTCACTATGGACTTCCTTCCGGTCTCCTCCATTTTTTTTGTGTCCTTCTTCAGAAATTCCAGAGGTGGAGAACTCTCTCCTGGTTCATGTCATACAACCAAAACAGCAAAGATATACAGAGCACTCTGTAGCTTGAGTGCAGTGAGAGTTAGTAGAGACAAAGTCTCGAACAGTTAGTGTGCTAGTCCAAAAATAAAAGAAAATACTTAATCTAGATCACCACCTCACTTAATCATTGTCAATCTATTTCAATCCCCGGCAACGGCGCCAAAAACTTGATGGTGTATTTTCGGAAAACAAATTCCAAACACACAAAACTAACCGGCAAGTGCACCGGGTCATATCAAGTAATAATAACTCACGTGAGTGAGGTCGATCCCACAGGGATTGAAGGATTGAGCAATTTTAGTTTGGTGGTTGATTTAGTCAAGCGAATCAAGATTTGGTTGAGTGATTTGTGATTAACAGAATTTAAATTGCATGGAAAGTAAAGGGAATGGGTAATTTGCATGAAATTAAAGAGAACAGAAAATAAAGTGCTGAATCTTAAAGAATAAGAAATTAAATGGCAGAAACTTAGAATGCAAGAAATGTAAATTGCAGAATCTTAAAGTGCAAGAAATGTAAATGGCTTGAATTGTAAAGGGAATTGGGAATGGGATTTGCAGAAATCAAACAAGGAAAAGTAAATTGCATTGATCAGACAAGTAGAAGGTAACTTGAATTGAACCGGATCTAAAACGGAAATGTAAATGAACTTGGAAAGCTTTAAACAGAGAATTTAAAATGCAAACTTCAGATCTCAGGACCCAAGAGACTAGATAACCGAGTCTAGATCTCAATGCCTTCCTAGATCCAGTAAGAGCAATTGCAAAGGAAATGAAGAGATGTAAATTGCAGAGAAAGTAGAAGAAGAAGCGATTAATAGAAATGGAAACTCAATGCTGAAAATTAAATAAGATCCCAAGGTGAGATTGAAACAGAATTTCTTCAATTCTCCACCCAAGATCTAAAACAATAAAAGTAAAAAGTGCTCAAACAAGAACAAGGAAGAAGAGAGATCAATTCTCCTCCCTAATTCTCTTGAATTCTAAAAACAACAATGCAAAAATGTAAAGGTGCTCTCTACTGTAAGTGTTCTAAAAATTTCCCCCGAAAAGCTTAAATCCTAATCTATTTATACACTTTCTTCAAATGGTCTTCAAGCCTTGAATTGGGCCTTTGCTCTTGATGGAATTGGGTTGATAGAGGCCTTGGTTGATTTCTCTTGGAGTTGGAGAGAGAACCAATGTGAACCGGGTTGTGAATCTTAAAACCTTGAGTAAAAGTTTGAGTAAAAGTTTAAGGCAAACTTTTACTCAAACTTTTTACACCAGCTGCCCCATTCTTGCTGCTACCAACGTTTGACCCCAACAAAAACTTGATGGTGTATTTTCGGAAAACGAATTCCAAACACAAAAAACTAACCGGCAAGTGCATCGGGTCGTATCAAGTAATAATAACTCACGTGAGTGAGGTCGATCCCACAGGGATTGAAGGATTGAGCAATTTTAGTTTGATGGTTGATTTAGTCAAGCGAATCAAGATTTGGTTGAGTGATTTGTGATTAACAGAATTTAAATTGCATGGAAAGTAAAGGGAATGGGTAATTTGCATGAAATTAAAGAGAACAGAAAATAAAGTGCTGAATCTTAAAGAACAAGAAATTAAATGGCAGAAACTTAGAACGCAAGAAATGTAAATTGCAGAATCTTAAAGTGCAAGAAATGTAAATGGCTTGAATTGTAAAGGGAATTGGGAATGGGATTTGCAGAAATCAAACAAGGAAAAGTAAATTGCATTGATCAGACAAGTAGAAGGTAACTTGAATTGAACCGGATCTAAAACGGAAATGTAAATGAACTTGGAAAGCTTTAAACAGAGAATTTAAAATGTAAACTTCAGATCTCAGGACCCAAGAGACTAGATAACCGAGTCTAGATCTCAATGCCTTCCTAGATCCAGTAAGAGCAATTGCAAAGGAAATGAAGACATGTAAATTACAGAGAAAGTAGAAGAAGAAGCGATTAACAGAAATGGAAACTCAATGCTGAAAATTAAACAAGATCCCAAGGTGAGATTGAAACAGAATTTCTTCAATTCTCCACCCAAGATCCAAAACAAGAAAAGTAAAAAGTGCTCAAACAAGAACAAGGAAGAAGAGAGATCAATTCTCCTCCCTAATTCTCTTGAATTCTAAAAACAACAATGCAAAAATGAAAAGGTGCTCTCTACTGTAAGTGTTCTAAAAATTTCCCCCGAAAAGCTTAAATCCTAATCTATTTATACACTTTCTTCAAATGTTCTTCAAACCTTGAATTGGGCCTTTGCTCTTGATGGAATTGGGTTGATAGAGGCCTTGGTTGATTGCTCTTGGAGTTGGAGAGAGAACCAATGTGAACCGGGTTGTGAATCTTAAAAGCTTGAGTAAAAGTTTGAGTAAAAGTTTGAGGCAAACCTTTACTCAAACTTTTTACACCAGCTGCCCCATTCTTGCTGCTACCAATGTTTGAGCCAAAGTTTGGGGTCAAACTTTTGCTCAAACGTTGGCCCCCTTGTGCATATATGTGGCGCCAACGTTTGCCAAAAAGTTTGAGGCAAACGTTGGCGCAAACTTTTTCTCTCCAGGGTGTGTTGCTGATGGCGCCAACGTTTGCCAAAAAGTTTGAGGCAAACGTTGGCGCAACCTTTTGTCCTCCAGGGTGTTGATTTTGTGATGCCAACGTTTGCCAAAAAGTTTGAGGCAAACGTTGGCTCAAGCTTTTCTCCTAAAAGTTTGAGCTAAAGTTTGAGGCAAACTTTTGCTCAAGCTTTTTCTCCCTGGGGTGTTTTCACTTCTTCCAAAAGTTTGAGCTAAAGTTTGAGGCAAACTTTTGCTCAAACTTTTTGTTCTCTCTTGCTCCTAGCCATTCCTTCTTGCTTCAACCTTTCTCCAAGCTTTCTTCACGTATCATCAATCAATCAAACACATCAAAGCTATGCTCAAAATCATGAGATATTCATTCTTTCATGATATATGATAATTATAGCATAAAACCTCATGAAATTGCATTAATTCATCTATGGTTGATTGAATCAAAGGAAACATGGAAATCTACCCAATTGGCTTGCTTATGGCTTAAGAAATAGTGCTTACTAGTCCCTACATCTTGGGAGTCTTAGGTCTTAGGATTTTCATCCAAATGGTATCATGGAGATCTCTTTATATGTAATCACCTTGAAGCAGCTTATAGTTTCTTTGCTTTGGCCTTGACTATAAGTGTCATGTCTCAAAGCGGCTCTTTAGATAAGCTTTCAATCAATACTCCTAAACCAGTTGGTTTTAAGGTATTAGGTGTTAAAGCACCCCTAAAGATTTACTTGCTCAAGCCTCTTTCTTTGACACAATTCAACCACAAGCATTTACTAGGATAACAACTCTTTGAGTTTTTTTTGTTTCTTTTTTCTTTTCTACCTAGTAATTGATGCTCAGATCCTTGGGCCATGTTCTTTTTTGTTTTTTATTTTCTTTATTTTCTTTTATTTTGTTTGCTGCTTCTTGGATCAATAAATTTTTGAGAATCTCCACAATACTTCTTTGAACTTCATGTCCTGCCTATGAGCTCCCATGCAAGTTTTCATAAGCATGCAACTTTAATGCATAATCACATAACCAGAACCACCACTTCTCCTAATCTTTTGCTTTCCTCAAAATTGTTTAATTCCTCAATCCTTCTTTTCTAAGAACTTTCATGTGATGCTTTTTTGAAATATTGAGTGCAAATAAGTTTTGGAGAGTATAGTGTTGTAAATGATCAAGCATCTTGATTATTGAATTGCAGAAAAACTATACTAGACAGAAGGACAGATAGGGGTATAATATAACTTTCAATCACAGCAATATCTGATAATGAATAATACAACCTTTTGGAGTTTACTTGCTGTCCTTTTCCTCATCATCATTGTTGGTCTTCACATTCCTCTTTCATCTCTTTGATTGATGATGCTAAATCTTCCCAAAAGTTTGTATGATGCTCTGCAGTGATATTGAAAGTTGCTTGTTTCCCAAGCACTTAGGAACAATGGTTAGCATGCATGATTTATTTGTGGGCCTTTGAACTTACTTTGGTGTGGAAACACCAAACTTAGTCCCTTGCCAATGGTTCTCATGCATCAGATTAACCATGTACGAAACTATTTTTCTTTTTTTTAAAGCAATAAAACTGAAAGCATAGGAAACAACAGAACAGTTAACCAGTTTATCTAAATGCTTGAAGCTAGCATGATGCAGAAGGTGAGAATATGTTTTAAGATGAGATTTTGGTGGAACACCAAACTTAGAACCCTTCATTCTCCCTTAGATTGTTTTGGTGTGCAACACCAAACTTAGTCTCTTGCAATATAGATAAAACTAATTAACCTTTTTATTAAAATAGCTATGAAACGAAAACTACCTCAGGTTGGGTTGCCTCCCAACAAGCGCTTCTTTATTGTCATTAGCTTGACATCCTCCATTCTTTGATCATGGAGGTTGAAAATCCTGTTGCCTTTGATTTTCTCCTCTCACTATGGACTTCCTTCCAGTCTCCTCCATTTTTTTTTGTGTCCTTCTTCAGAAATTCCAGAGGTGGAGAACTCTCTCCTGGTTCATGTCATACAACCAAAACAGCAAAGATATACAAAGCACTTTGTAGCTTGAGTGCAGTGAGAGTTAGTAGAGACAAAGTCTCGAACAGTTAGTGTGCTAGTCCAAAAATAAAAGAAAATGCTTAATCTAGATCACCACCTCACTTAATCATTGTCAATCTATTTCAATCCCCGGCAACGGCGCCAAAAACTTGATGTTGTATTTGCGGAAATTTAATTCTAAACACACAAATCTAACCGGCAAGTGCACCGGGTCGCATCAAATAATAATAACTCACGGGAGTGAGGTCAATCCCATAGGGATTGAAGGATTGAGCAATTTTAGCTTAGTGGTTGATTTAGTCAAGCGAATCATGATTTGGTTGAGAGATTTGTAATTAACAGAATTTAAATTGCACAGAAGGTAAAGGGAATTGGTAATTTGCATGAAATTAAAGAGAACAAGAATTAGAGTGCTGAATCTTAAAGAACAAGAAATTAAATGGCAGAAACTTAGAACGCAAGAAATGTAAACTGCAGAATCTTAAAGTGCAAGAAATGTAAATGGCTTGAATTGTAAAGGGGATTGGGAATTGGATTTGCAGAAATTAAACAAAGAAAAGTAAAATTCAACTAACAGAAGAGTAGAAGATAACTTGAATTGAATCGGATCTAAAACGGAATTGTAAATGGGCTTGAAAAGCATTAAACAGAGAATCGAAAATGGGAAATCCAGATCTCAGGACTCAAGAGACTAGATAACCAAGTCTAGATCTCAATGCCTTCCTAGATCCAGCAAGAACAATTGCAAAGGAAATGAAGAAATGTAAATTGCAGAGAAAGTAGAAGAAGAAGCAATTAACAGAAACTGAAATTCAGTGATGCGAAAAATTAAACAAGCTCCCAAGGTGAGATTGAAACAGAAGTTCTTCAATTCTCCACCCAAGATCCGAAGCAAGAAAAGTAAAGAGTATTCAAGCAAGAACAAGGAAGAAGAGAGATCAATTCTCCTCCCCAAATTCTCTTGAATTAAAACAACAATGCCAAAATGTAAAGGTGAGCTCTCTACAAAACTACCCAATCAAAACCGAAAAGAAAAGCTCTCCGAAAAACTTAAATCCTAATCTATTTATACACTTTCTTCAAATGGTCTTCAAGCCTTGAATTGGGCCTTTGCTCTTGATGGAATTGGGTTGATAGAGGCCTTGGTTGATTGCTCTTGGAGTTGGAGATAGAACCAATGTGAACCGGGTTGTGAATCTTAAAAGCTTGAGTAAAAGTTTGAGTAAAAGTTTGAGGCAAACTTTTACTCAAACTTTTTACACCAGCTGTCCCATTCTTGCTGCTACCAACATTTGACCCAAAGTTTGGGGTCAAACTTTTGCTCAAACGTTGGCCCCCTTGTGCATATATGTGGCGCCAACGTTTGCCAAAAAGTTTGAGGCAAACGTTGGCGCAAACTTTTGCTCTCCAGAGTGTTGATTTGTGATGCCAAAAGTTTGCCAAAAAGTTTGAGGCAAACGTTGGCAAAAACTTTTGTCGTCCACGCCTCCGCGTCGCTTGTGCTATTCCATCCGCGCGGTCGCATGAGCCATGCGGCCGCGTCAATGCGATTTTCTCTATTTCGCGCGATCGCGTGATCCAAGCGGCCGCATCACTTCTCGCTGGTCATCTCCTCAATTTCTTGTGTTCCTTCCATTTTTGCAAGCTTCCTTTGCAATCTCCAACTCATTCATGCCCTATAAAGCCTGAAACACTTAACACACAGATCACAACATCGAATGGAATAAAGGAGAATTAAAATATATAATAAAAAGTCTCTAGGAAGCAAGTTTTCAATCATGTAATAAATTTAGGAAGGAAATATAAATGCATGCTAATCATATGAATAAGTGGGTAAAGATCATGATAAAACCACATAATTAAACACAATATAAACCATAAAATAGTGGTTTATCATCAGCCCAAAACATAAAAGTTATAAAAAGTAATCCCTAAAAGAGACCTGAGTCAGGTCCAAGAAAGAGGATTACGAAAATAACTTAGAAGGGCCCGACATGACGAAGTCGGCCCAAAACATAAAAGTTATAAAAAGTAATCCCTGAAAGAGACTTGAGTAAGGTCCAAGAAAAAGGATTACGAAAATAACTTAGAAGGGCCCAACATGATGAAGTCGGACCAAAACATAAAAGTTATAAAAAGTAATCCCTGAAAGAGACCTAAGTAAGGTCCAAGAAAGAGAATTACAAAAATAACTTAGAAGGGCCCGACATGACGAAGTCGGCCCACATAAAGAAGGACCCGACATGACAAAGTCGGCCCACAAAAAAATGCTAAAAGTAATACCTGGCAGAGACCTCATAAAAGGTCTAAACAAAACAGGATTACTAGAAATAACTTCAGAAGCCTCAAAGGAATCAAAGCCACAAGTACAAAAGCAATCTAAAGAGGTTGAGCAATAAGGCTCCAACACTACCAAAACCTAAAAAAGGTACCAAAATAGATAAAGACTGACATGATATTAAAAGCATGAAGTTATAATAAAAACAATTTTAAAGAGGCTACCCAAATCAGCCCCAAGAACTTGAAAGCTATTTTTTGTTTTCCAAAATAAAGTTGCCAAACAAGCAACTGAAAAAAGTGTCAACAGTCAGCAACACTACAAAAAGAAAGTTTTAAAATCCCACAGGTCGGGCTATCTACACAAAACATTTTACATAATCAGGGAAGATCTGAAGGCTTCACGGCAGCACAAGGTGAAGGAGAGCGAGTCTGAAGGGGCACTGCATCCACCGTCCCGTCATCCTGATTTAATATCTGACAGTCAGGCTCTGGTTTGGGATTACTAACCCCAGTGGGAGGACTGGTGCACGAATTGTAAATAACACTTTTCACAACTCGTACCACTAACCAGCAAGTGCACTAGGTCGTCCAAGTAATACCTTACGTGAGTAAGGGTCGATCCCGTGGAGATTATTGGCTTGAAGCAAGCTATGGTTATTTTGTAATTCTTAGTTAGGAAATTAGTAATAAAAATGATTGGGTTTATGAAGAGTAAATAGCATAAATTAAATAATACTTGTTATGTAGTAATGGAGAACAGATTGAGGATTTGGAGATGCTTTGTCTTTTGAATATTTGCTTTCCTACTATCTTCTTCTTCACGCACGCAAGGCTCCTTCCATGGCAAGATGTATGTTGGTGGATCACCGTTGTCAATGGCTACCATCCATCCTCTCAGTGAAAATGGTCCAAATGCGCTGTCACCGCACGTCTAATCATTTGTCGGTTTTCACTCATGTTGGAATAGAATCCATTGATTCTTTTGCGTCTGTCACTACGCCCAACACTCGTGAGATTTAAGCTCGTCACAGTCATCCCTTCCCAGATCCTACTCGGAATACCACAGACAAGGTTTAGTCTTTTCGGATCTCAGGAATGGCCGCCAATAATTCTAGCCTATACCACGAAGACTCTGATCGTGAACCAGGAGGCTAAGAGATACACAATCAAGCTAATGCAGATAGAACGGAGGTAGTTGTCAGGAACGCGTTCATAGGTGAGAATGATGATGAGTGTCACGGATCATCACATTCATTGAAACAAGCGTGATTGAATAAAAAGCAGCAGTAATTGCATTAATTCATTGAAACACAGCAGAGCTCCTCACCCCCAACCATGGGATTTAGAGACTCATGCCGTCAGAAATACAATATGGAACGTGTAAAAAATGTCATGAGATGCAAAATAAATCTCTAAAAGTTGTTTAAATACTAAACTAGTAACCTAGGTTTACAGAAAATGACTAAACTATGATAGATAGTGCAGAAATCCACTTCCGGGGCCCACTTGGTGTGTGCTAGGACTGAGACTTGAGCTTTACACGTGCCTAGGCTGTTTTTGGAGTTAAACGCCAGGTTGTAACCTGTTTTGGGCGTTTAACTCCAACTTGTAACCTGTTTCTGGCGTTTAACGCCAGAATGGAACATGAAACTGGCGTTAAACGCCAGTTTACGTCATTTATCTTTGAGCAAAGTATGGACTATTATATATTGGCGGAAAGCCCTGGATATCTACTTTCCAATGCAATTGAAAGCGCGCCATTTGGACTCCTGTAGCTCTAGAAAAGCCATTTAGAGTGCAGGGAGGTCAGAATCCAACAGCATCTGCAGTCCTTTTTCAGCCTCTGAATCAGATTTTTGCTCAGGTCCCTCAATTTCGTCCAGAAAATACTTGAAATCACAGAAAAACACATAAACTCATAGTAAAGTTCAGAAATGTGAATTTTGCATAAAAACTAATAAAAACATAGTAAAAACTAACTAAATCATACTAAAAACTACCTAAAAATAATGCCAAAAAGCGTATAAATTATCTGCTCATCACAAAACCAAACTTAAATTATTGCTTGTCCCCAAGCAACTGAAAATCAAATAGGATAAAAAGAAGAGAATATACTATAAATTCCAAAATATCAATGAAACTTAGTTCTAATTAAATGAGCGGGACTAGTAGCTTTTTACCTCTGAACAGTTTTGGCATCTCACTTTATCCTTTGAAGCTCAGAATGACTGGCATCTATAGGAACTCAAAATTTAGATAGTGTTATTGACTCTCCTAGTTCAGTTTGTTGATTCTTGAACACAGCTACTTTATGAGTCTTGGCCGTGGCCCTAAGCACTTTGTTTTCCAGTATTACCACCGGATACATAAATGCCACAGACATATAACTGGGTGAACCTTTTCAGATTGTGACTCAGCTTTGCTAAAGTCCCCAATTAGAGGTGTCCAGAGTTCTTAAGCACACTCTTTTTGCTTTGGACCTCGACTTTAACCGCTTAGTCTCAAGCTTTTCACTTGACACCTTCACGCCACAAGCACATGGTTAGGGACAGCTTGGTTTAGCCGCTTAGGCCAGGATTTTATTCCTTTGGGCCCTCCTATCCATTAATGCTCAAAGCCTTGGATCCCTTTTTTTTATTATTATTACCCTTGCCTTTTGGTTTTAAGGGCTATTGGCTTTTTCTGCTTGCTTTTTTTTTCGCAAGCTTTGTTCTTCACTGCTTTTTCTTGCTTCAAGAATCAATTTTATGATGTTTCAGATTATCAATAACATTTCTCCTTTTTCGTTATTCTTTGAAGAGCCAATAATTTTAACATTCATAAACAACAAATTCAAAAGTCATATGCACTATTCAAGCATTCATTCAGAAAGTAGAAAGTATTGTCACCACATCAAAGTAATTAAGCTAATCTCAAGGATGAATTTGAAATTCATGTACTTCTTGTTCTTTTGTAATTAAAGTATTTTTCATTTAAGAAAGGTGATGGATTCATAAGACATTCATAGCTTTAAGACATAGAGACTTGAACATTAATGATCATGGAATAAAGACACAAACATGAATATACATAGAGCATAGTAAACGAAAAATAGAAAAATAAAGAACAAGGAAATTAAAGAATGGGTCCACCTTAGTGATGGCGGCTAGTTCTTCCTCTTGAAGATCTTATGGAGTGCTTTAGATCTTCAATGTCTCTTCCTTGCCTTTGTTGCTCCTTCCTCATGGTTCTTTGATCTGCAGTCAAATGCTCTACCATTGAACTATGGACCCTTGAGATGAACCTTTCCATCTCTCATGACTCAGAGGTGGAAGCGGCTGCCTTCCTTTTCCTCTTTCTAAAGGTTTCTCCGGCCTTAGGTGCCATAAATGGTTATGGAAAAACAAAAAGAAACGCTTTTTTCCACACCAAACTTAAAAGGTTTGCTCGTCCTCGAGCAAAAAAAGAAATAAGAGAATAGAAGGAGAAGTGGAGGAGATGGAGGTGTGTGAATGGGTGGGTCTGGGAAGGGAATGGTTTGAATTTGAATGGTGAGGTAGTGGGGATCCTGTGGGGTCCACAGATCCTGAGGGGTCAAGGACTTATCATCCCTGCTCCATTGAGGCGTGCAAAAACGCCCTTAGTGTGCAATCCTGGCGTTTAATGCCTGACTGCTGCTTGTTTCTGGCATTAAACGCCAGTTTTTCTCCCTTTCTTCACGTTAAACGCCAACTTGATGCTCTGTTTTGGCGTTAAACGCCAGTCTGGTGCTTGTTTCTGGCGTTTAACGCTAGCTTGATGCTTCTTTCTGGCATTAAACGCCAGTCTGATGCTTCTTACTGGCGTTTAAATGCTAGTAAGCTCTTCCTCTAGGGTGAGCTATTTTTAATGCTATTTTTCATTCTGTTTTTGATTTTTTAGGTGTTTTTGTGACTTCATATGATCATCAACCTAAAGAAAACATAAAATAGCAATGGAAAATAAATAGATATAATTAAATAACATTGGGTTGCCTCCCAACAAGCGCTTCTTTAATGTCAATAGCTTGACAGTGAGCTCTCATGGAGTCTCACAGATAATCAGAGCAGGGTTGGGGCCTCTAAACACCAAACTTAGAGTTTGGTTGTGGCCTCTCAACACCAAATTTAGAGTTTGGTTGTGGCCTCCCAACACCAAACTTAGAGTTTGAATGTGGGGGTTTTGTTTGACTCTGTATTGAGAGAAGCTTTTCATGCTTCCTCTCTATGGTTACAGAAGGAGAACCTTGAGTCTTATAGTTTGTAATGTCTACAAGCTACGGAGCTTCCTGAATAGCAAACAATTGCTCATCCAAAAAGGTTTCAGAGATCTCAGTAGGAGGGAGGGACGCTCCTGCTACTGGTTCTATCCGGGACAGGTGATCAGCTACTTGATTCTCTGTCCCTTTTCTGTCTCTTATTTCTATATCAAACTCTTGCAGAAGCAACTCCCATCTTATGAGTCTGGGTTTTGAATCCTGCTTTGTGAGGAGATATATTAGAGCAGCATAGTCAGTGTACACAATCACTTTTGATCCCACTAAATAAGATCTAAACTTGTCAATGGCATAAACCACTGCAAGCAACTCCTTTTCTGTGGTTGTGTAATTCTTCTGCGCATCATTCAAAACACGGCTAGCATAGTAAATGATGTTCAGAAGCTTGTTATGCCTTTGTCCCAATACTGCACCAATGGCATGGTCACTTGCATCACACATTAGTTCGAATGGTAATGTCCAATCTGGTGCAGAAATGATAGGTGCTGTGACCAACTTAGCCTTCAGAGTCTCAAAAGCCTGCAAACACCCTGTGTCAAAGACAAATGGTATGTCAGCAGCTAGCAGATTACTCAGAGGTTTTGTGATTTTTGAAAAATCCTTTATAAACCTCCTATAGAATCCTGCATGCCCCAAAAAGCTTTTGATTGCCTTAACATTGGTGGGTGGTGGTAATTTTTCAATTACCTCTACCTTAGCTTGATCCACCTTTATTCCCTTGTTCGAAATTTTATGCCCAAGGACAATTCCTTCAGTCACCATAAAGTGACATTTTTCCCAATTTAAAACCAGGTTAGTCTCTTGGCATCTTTTCAGAACAAGTGCTAGATGGTTAAGACAGGAGCTAAATGAGTCTCCAAATACTGAGAAGTCATCCATGAAGACTTCCAGAAATTTTTCTACCATATCAGAGAAGATAGAGAGCATGCACCTCTAAAAGGTTGCAGGTGCATTGCATAGACCGAAAGGCATTCTTCTGTATGCAAATACTCCAAATGGACATGTGAATGCTGTTTTCTCTTGGTTCTGAGGATCTACTACAATTTGGTTGTATCCTGAATAGCCATCCAAAAAGCAGTAGTATTCATGTCCTGCTAGTCTCTCCAGCATCTGGTCTATGAATGGTAAAGGAAAATGATCCTTCCTGGTGGCTGTATTGTGCCTTCTGTAGTCAATACACATATGCCACCCTGTAACTGTTCTTGTAGGAACCAGTTCATTCTTTTCATTATGAACCACGTTCATTCCTCCCTTCTTAGGGACAACATGGATAGGGCTCACCCAGGGGCTATCAGAAATAGGATAAATAATCCCAGCCTCTAGTAACTTAGTGACCTCTTTCTGCACCACCTCCTTCATGGCGGGATTTAGTCGCCTCTGTGGTTGAACCATTGTCTTAGCATCATCCTCCAATAGGATCTTGTGCATGTATCTGGCTGGGCTAATGCCCTTAAGATCACTTATGGACCACCCAAGAGCTGTCTTGTGTGTCCTTAGCACCTGAATTAGTGCTTTCTCTTCTTGTGGTGCTAAAGCAGAGCTTATGATTACAGGAAAAGTGTCACCTTCTCCCAGAAATGCATATTTCAAGGATGGTAGTAGTGGTTTGAGCTCAGGTTTAGGAGGTTTCTCCTCTTCCTGAGGAGTTTTCAGAGGTTCTTTTATTTCCTCTGGTTCCTCCAGATCAAGCTGAACATCTTTAAGAATGTCCTCTAGCTCTGATTCGAGACTCTCAGTCATATTGATCTCTTCTACCAGGGAGTCAATAATATCAATGCTCAGGCAGTCTTCTGATGTGTCTGGATGCTGCATAGCTTTGACAACATTCAACTTAAACTCATCCTCATTGACTCTCAGGGTTACCTCCCCTTTTTGGACGTCAATGAGGGTTCGTCCAGTTGCTAGGAATGGTCTTCCTAGAATGAGAGTTGCACTCTTGTGCTCCTCCATTTCTAGCACTACAAAGTCAATAGGGAAGACAAATGGCCCAACCTTGACAATCATGTCCTCAATTATGCCTGATGGGTATTTAATGGAGCCATCAGCAAGTTGAAGACAGATCCGGATTGGTTTGACCTCTTCAGTCAAGCCAAGCTTTCTGATAGTGGATGCAGGGATTAGGTTGATACTTGTCCCAAGATCATATAGAGCTGTTTTGGTGCAAGCACCCTCTAATGTGCATGGTATCATAAAGCTTCCGGGATCCTTAAGCTTTTCTGGTAAGCTTGTTAGGATGACTGCACTGCATTCTTCAGTGAGAAAAACTTTTTCTGTTTCTCTCCAATCCTTCTTATGACTTAAGATCTCTTTCATGAACTTAGCATAAGAGAGTATTTGCTCAAGTGCCTCTGCAAACGGAATCTTTATTTCAAGAGTCCTGAGATAGTCTGCAAAGTGGGCAAATTGCTTATCTTGTTCCTCTTGGCGGAGTTTCTTAGGATAAGGCATTTTGGCTTTATATTCTTCAACCTTAGTTGTTGCAGGTTTATTTCCTACAGAGGCAGGTTGAGAAGCCTTCTTGAGGGAGTTATTATCAGCACTTGCAGGTGTCAGATCCCTCACTGGCGTTTGAACGCCAGAACTGAACATGGATTGGCCGTTGAACACCAGATTCCTACCCTCTTCTAGCGTTTGAACGCCAGACTTATTCCTCTCTGGGCTCTTACTATCCTCAGAGGTATTTTGGGTAGCAGGTTGCTCATCTTCTGTCAGTTGTTCTTTTCTTGGCTTTCTGCTACTTTGAGTTGAGGTATTTAATGTTTTTCCACTTCTTAATTGAACTGCTTGGCTTTCTTTTGTTATCTCTTTTGATAACTGCTGTTTTGTCTGATTCAATTGTGATTCTATATCCTTGTTAGAATTTTTGGTTTCTTGTAGCATTTCCTTAACTTCTGCTAACTGCCTTGTTATAGAAGATAGTTGCTGATTGAGTTCAGCAACTTGTTCCTGAGGACTAAAGTCAGTTGATACTGCCTTGGCTTCTTCTTTCATGGAGGACTCATTACTTATGTACAGATGCTGATTTCTAGCAACTATATCGATAAGCTCTTGAGCCTCTTCAATAGTCTTTCTCATGTTTATAGATCCACCAGCTGAGTAGTCTAGAGATATTTGAGCTTTTTCTGTAAGCCCGTAGTAGATGTCTAACTGTAACCACTCTAAAAACATTTCAGAGGGGCATTTCCTTAGCATCCCTCTGTACCTCTCCCAGGCATTATAAAGAGATTCATCATCCTCTTGTTTAAAGCCTTGGATGTCCAGCCTTAGCTGTGTCATCCTTTTTGGAGGGAAATATTGATTCAGGAATTTCTCTGATAACTGTTTCCATGTTCTTATGCTTGCTGTAGGTTGGTTATTTAACCACCTCTTAGCTTAATCTTTTACAGCAAATGGAAACAGTAATAATCTGTAGACATCCTGATCTACTTCCTTGTCACGTACTGTGTCAGCAATTTGTAAGAACTGTGCCAGAAACTCAGTAGGTTCTTCCTGTGGAAGGCTGGAATACTGGCAGTTTTGCTGCACCATGACAATAAGCTGAGGATTTAGCTCAAAACTGCCTGCTTTGATGGGAGGTATACAGATACTACTCCCATATGCAGCAGTAGTGGGATTAGCATATAACCCCAGAGTCCTTTTGGACTGTTCATTTCCACTTAGATCCATGATGGAGAAAGAGAGATGATGTGGATTGTAATAAAAAACAATTTATTTATTTTTTTAAATTATTTTTTTTGAATATTGAAAATTAAAAGGAAAATAAAATAAAATAAAATAAAATAAATTAACTATAATTTCGAAAATTAGAAAAATAGATAAAAAGGAAATTGAAAATTAAAATAAGTAATTAATTAAAAAGATTTGAAAAAGGTAAGATTTTAAAATTCGAGATTGGAAAAGATAGGATAAGATTTTGAAAAAGATATGATTTTAAAAATTTTGACCAAATCAACCTAATGAATTCGAAAATTATGAGCAATTAAAGGAAAGGATATATATATATATATTGAATTTTATGAAGAAAGAGAAGAACACACAAAAGACACAAGACTTAAAATTTTTAGATCTAATGCTCCTAAAAAATTTTGGAGGGAAAACACCAAGGAATACCAAACTTAAAAATTTTAAGATCAAAATATAAAGAAGACTCAAGAACACCTTGAAGACTCACAAGAACAACAAGAATAAAATTCAAAGACTCAAGAACATAAAAAGAACACCAAACTTAAAACTTTTAGAAAACTAAAAATAAATTTTCGAAAATTAAAGAAAAATAACAAGAGAACACCAAACTTAAAATTTGACACAAAATTTAATCAAAGAAAAATTATTTTTGAAAAAGTTTTAAAAGGAAGATACCCAATTACCAAGAACATAAGCACAACGCTCTAGCTAACTGAGCTATAAATATAACGTGTTTTTTTTTTAAAAAAAAGGTATTTAATGTATATAAAAAAAATTTTTGAATACTGATAATTTGAAAAAGCACAAGAAAAACAAGAAAAGACACAGAATAGAAAAAACTAAAGATCAAACAAGAAAAATAGCAAGAACAACTTGAAGATCAAGAAAGAACAATGAACACAAATTTCGAAAATTTAAAGGAAAATAAAAAATATGCAATTGACACCAAACTTAAAATATGAATCTAAACTCAAACAGAAGACTCAAAGAAAAATTAAAAATTAATAAAGAAAAATAGGATTTTTGAAAGGAAAATAGCAGATGCAATTCTAGTGACTCTAAACCAACAAAAATAAATTATTCCTAATCTAAGCAACAAAATAAACCGTCAGTTGTCCAAACTCGAACAATCCTCGGCAACGGCGCCAAAAACTTGGTGGACAAATTGTAAATCACACTTTTCACAACTCGTACCACTAACCAGCAAGTGCACTGGGTCATCCAAGTAATACCTTACGTGAGTAAGGGTCGATCCCACGGAGATTGTTGGCTTGAAGCAAGCTATGGTTATTTTGTAATTCTTAGTCAGAAAATTAGTAATAAAAATGATTGGGTTTATGAAGAGTAAATAGCATAAATTAAATAATACTTGTTATGTAGTAATGGAGAATAGATTGAGGATTTGGAGATGCTTTGTCTTTCGAATCTTTGCTTTCCTACTGTCTTCTTCTTCACGCACGCAAGGCTCCTTCCATTGCAAGTTGTATATTGGTAGATCACCGTTGTCAATGGCTACCATTCATCCTCTCAGTGAAAACGGTCCAAATGCGCTGTCACCGCATAGCTAATCATCTGTCGGTTC
This sequence comes from Arachis ipaensis, assembly GCF_000816755.2. Classification (NCBI taxonomy): domain Eukaryota; kingdom Viridiplantae; phylum Streptophyta; class Magnoliopsida; order Fabales; family Fabaceae; genus Arachis; species Arachis ipaensis. The sequence continues at coordinate 55,423,665 of NC_029791.2, forward strand.
TCACTCATGTTGGAATAGAATCCATTGATTCTTTTGCGTCTATCACTACGCCAACACTCGTGAGTTTTAAGCTCGTCACAGTCATCCCTTCCCAGATCCTACTCAAAATACCACAGACAAGGTATAGACTTTTCGGATCTCAGGAATGGCCGCCAATAATTCTAGCCTATACCACGAAGACTCTGATCGTGAACCAGGAGGCTAAAAAATACACACTCAAGCTAATGCAGATAGAACGGAGGTGGTTGTCAGGCACGCGTTCATAGGTGAGAATGATGATGAGTGTCACAGATCATCACATTCATCAGAGTGAATTATGAGTGAATATCTTAGAATAGAAACAAGCGTGATTGAATAAAAAACAGTAGTAATTTCATTAATTCATCGAAACACAGCAGAGCTCCTCACCCCAACCATGGGATTTAGAGACTCATGCAGTCAGAAATACAATATGGAACGTGTAAAAAATGTCATGAGATGCAAAATAAATCTCTAAAAGTTGTTTAAATACTAAACTAGTAACCTAGGTTTACAGAAAATGAGTAAACTACGATAGATAGTGCAGAAATCCACTTCTGGGGCCCACTTGGTGTGAGCTGGGGCAGAGACTTGAGCTTTACACGTGCCTAGGCTGTTTTTGGAGTTAAACGCCAGGTTATAACCTGTTTCTAGTGTTTAACACTAGAATGGAACATGGAACTGGCGTTAAACGCCAGTTTACGTCGTTTATCTTTGAGCAAAGTATGGACTATTATATATTGCTAGAAAGCCCTGGATGTCTACTTTCCAAAGCAATTGAGAGCGTGCCAGTTGGACTCTTGTAGCTTCAAAAAATCCATTTCGAGTGCAGGGAGGTCAGAATCCAACAGCATCTGTAGTCCTTTTTCAGCCTCTGAATCAGATTTTTGCTCAGGTCCCTCAATTTCGTCCAGAAAATACCTGAAATCACAGAAAAATACACAAACTCATAATAAAGTCCAAAAATGTGAATTTTGCATAAAAACTAATAAAAACATAGTAAAAACTAACTAAATCATACTAAAAACTACCTAAAAACAATGCCAAAAAGCGTATAAATTATCCTCTCATCAAGGTGCTGAAGAAGTCGGCACAATAGTGGCTTTGATAACCGGCACAGAAGGAGGTTCAACATCATCGTCATCAGGGTCATCAGGGACAATCTTGCCGTCCTTTACAACGTTGTCCAGGCTAAAGAGAGTAAGGTCAAGCTCGGGGGCAAGAACTCGAACCTGCTCCTTCAGGTTCTCATAAGCAGCGTTGATAAACCCCAATTTCGTGGTTTATCTTGTGCTTATTTTGGGGGATTTTATCAATATTTCTCACACTTATTCACAAGAAATGCATGGTTTTGTGTTCACTTCCCAATATTGCTCTATGATGAAAAACATGCTTGTTTTACCTTAAATTTGCCATATTTCAACCCTCTTCTATTGTCATTCGATGCCGTGATATCTTTGTTGAGTAATTTCAGGAATTATAGGTTAGGATTGACTCAGAAGAGAGGGAGAAATCATGTACAAAAAGGGAGGAGCATGAAGAATTGAAGTCTTGGGAGCAGCAGCATCGGCGCGCCCGCGCACTACACGCGCTCGTGTGGATGGAACTGACTAGAAGCGGCGCGTAAGGATAGACACATCCGCGTAGATTGGAAGATTTCTACCGACGCACACGCACAACTGGCGCGCACGCGTGGATCACAAAAGTAATCGGTGCGCGCGCACGCATAGCGCGCACGCGTGGGAAGCTACACGTGACCTCATTAAGAAAAATCGTGCCAGGCAATTTCTGAGGCCAAGGAGGCCCAATTTCAAGTTGTTTCTGCATGGAAAAGACCCAAGGATGCTGAGGGGAAAAAGGGGATGACTCATTTGGAGACTAGGAAATAATTTTGAGTTTTTAGGTTCTTTGGTGATTCTAGAGAGAGAAACCCTTGTTCCTTTCTAGATCTAGTTTCCATTTTGATTTTTCCTTGTTGATTTGTGAATTGGATTTTGTTGATTACAGTTTTAATTGGTCAATTTAATTTCCTTGCTACAATCTTGCTTACATCTAGTGATAGTTTTATGATTCTTGTCAATTGTTATTTTACCCATTTCATGAATGTTGTGAATCTTATTTTGTTGATGTTACATTGATGATTTCTATGTTTAATCTTGTTGATTGTTTGATTGTATGTTGATCATTGTTAGTGGGTATTTGTAGAATTCAATTTAATTACTATTTTGAACATGTATTTTGTTAGCGCTTACCAAGTGTTTGATGAATTTTTTACTTTGATTATGGAGTAGTTCTTTCTCACTCTTGGTCTAGGTCAAGGGAATTGGGTAAACTTGAGTCATTGGGTCTAATGGATTTGATGATTCGGGAGCCCTAGGTGGTCAATTTGATACTCATTGATGCCAACCCACTATTAATCTAATTAGTAGGTAGGTTGGGACTTATAGGTTGATGTGATCAGGGCCATTTGACGTACTCCAAGTCTAGGAGTAGACATCACGTACTTAAGACTTGAGAGTAGACTTAATGAGCTTAGTTCCTCATAATTGTCAAGATGAAGCGTTGGACAAGGATTGTGACCCCAATTCCCATGCCTAGCCAAGAGTTGTTTTTGTCATTCATATTCAAAAAACCAATTTCCAATTTCAATTGTCTTAGTCATAGTTATTCGTTTAGCTTAAGGTAGAATTAAGTAGAATATTGCTTGCTCACTAGAATTGCTTAGTTTTTGCTTACGTAGTTGAATTCGTTTATTGTAATTTAAGATTACCTGCTTGTTGAGTTTTCTATTTATTTTCATGCTCATAACTCTCAACCCCGGATTTCTAACCAATGTCGAAGCACATGTTTGCCCATTCTTCGTGAGACGACCCGAGGTTTGAATACTTCGGTTATTTCTATTGGGGTTGAACTTGTGACAACCAAATCCCTCTTCTAAATTTGACCCCCGAGGATTGTTGTTGGTAGGCTATACTCACAAGAAGGTGAAATTAAAGAGAAAAATCTTACCAATATAACATCCCTTGGTTGTGCATCGTCAAATTTATGGCGCCGTTGCCGGGGAATGGTTGCAACGTATACCTTGATATTGGTTATGTGAATATGTGAATATTGTAGATATTTTGCTCTTTCAATACTTAGCTATAGTTTAAATTTCTTTTGCATTTGTACTATGACTTTCAAGTTTGATGACTCGGTCTCAACCGAATTCTAGCTTAGCCAATTTTGATCCTGAGATTGAAAGAACTTTGTTGCACGCTCGGCAAGCTAGAAGGAGATTGGACTACACGCCTAGTACTTCGGCCTCTCTTGAGGAAAACACCGAATTACTAGACGCCACCGAGGGTGACTTGGAGTCTGTTACTTCCTATTCCTCTGTTGACACTGCTAATACATCTTTGCATCCTACAGGTGAGCGACACATGGCGGAGCCACGCCGGATCACTTTGCATGAGCAAAGAGCTCCGGATATCATACTTCAACCGTTACAAGCAAGGTATCCTAACCTTGATCCAAACTTTGAGTTGAAGAGTAGCTTGATAAATCTACTTCCTAAGTATCATGGGTTGCCGGGTCAAGACCCCATCCGACATTTGAAGGATTTTCATGTTGCTTGTTCCACGGCTCGAAGGCATGGAGCCGATGAGGTAGCCATCATGGTTTTTGCCTTTCCTTTTTCTCTTGAAGCACAAGCAAAAACATGGTTTTATTCGCTACCGGATGATATTGTGACTAATTGGGATTTCCTGAGAAGAGAGTTTCTTGACAAGTTCTTCCCACCGGAGAAGACCGAGTACATCCGGAAAGAGATTTCGGGCATAATGCAAAGAGACCAAGAGAGCATGTATGAGTATTGGTCTCGGTTCAAGAGGCTATTGGAGTCATGTCCACATCACGAAATGACCACTCGCTTGCTCATTAGCTACTTTATCGGAGGTCTTTGTGCGGAAGATAGAAGATTGCTTATCGCCTCTAGTGGCGGATCCCTTTCGAAAAACAAGACGGAAGGAGAAGCTTGGGATTTGATAAAGGATGTCGCCAAATCTACGCAACACACAAGAGTGAGGAATAACCCCCTTAAGGGTGTGGTAGAACCGTCCCCCTCCGAAGCAAGTCTAACCAAGGCACTTGGGGATATGGCCACCATCCTTACACAAATTCAAAGAGATCAAAGGGAGTATTACTCCATCAAAGCCATCCAAGCCCCTCCTCCAGTTGCTCAACTTGAAGGCCCTCCTAGGATTTATGGATTGTGCTCTAGCACTACACATTACACTGACCAATGCCATCAAATTCAAGAGGAACATGCCCTTGTGGTAGCCAATGTGAATTACAACAACCGTCCACCATATCCTTCTCAAGGCCAAAACAACTACCATCAAGGTAGCAATCAATATCAAGGGTGGAGAGATAATTCACAAGGAAGCAATCAGAACCAAAGATGGAACAACCCTCCTTCTCATCACAATAACAACCCATCTTCATCCCAATACCACCACAATAACACCAACTACCAAGCCAACCAAAACCAAAACAACTACACCAAGTACCAAACACCACACCATAGACAACAAAACCAAACTCCTACATCTTCCAACAATCAAGTTGATGAGCTTAGAGCCGCTATGGAGAAACGAGATGAGATCAACAAGGCTCAATTTGAGGCCTTGAACACTCAATTGGCTAACCTCACCAACATACTCTCAAAGATGAACATGTCAAACCAACCACCAACTCCCAATAACAACACCACCCAACCCTCAAGTTCATCCAACCTTCCATCCCAACCCCAACCAAACCCAAGAGGCGGTCTCAATGCCATCACTCTACGGTCGGGGACTACATTGGAGGAAATACCCCCAAGATTCATGGGAGAGATGCATGAGGAAGAGGTAGTCGTTGGAATTCCACATGAAGAAGAGGTGGTAGACAAAAGGCATGAGGAAGAAGGAGTAAACCTCAAGGAACCCAAGAGGAAAGCCGTAGTCGATGAATCAATTCCTTTTCCATTTCCTTCCATGGTGAAGAAAGCAAAGAAGACACCGGAATTTGATTTAGACATGCTCTAAGTGTTCAAAAAGGTCGAGGTAACCATACCACTCCTTGACGCTATTCAAAAAATCCCCAAGTATGCAAAATTTTTGAAAGACTTGTGTACACACAAGGGTAAAATAGGGGAATTGGAGACACTATCCTTGGGTAGCTTGATTTCTTCCTTGATGGAGCCTATTCCAAGAAAATGTGGTGACCCTGGACCGTGCTTAGTGTCTTGTTGTATTGGTGGATACACTTTTCATGATTGTATGTGTGACTTGGGAGCTTGTGTTAGCATCATGCCGCTTTCCATCTATGTGCGGTTGAATTTAGCTCCATTGAAGAAGTCGGCGACGAGGTTTGCCTTAGCCGATAAAAGTGTGATCACAGTAATGGGAATAGCTGAAGATGTACTTGTGGCAATTAAGGATTTGGTTTTTTCGGTTGACTTTTACATCCTTGAGATGCCCCCAACGGAAGGTAGAAGCTCATCCTCCGTCCTACTTGGTAGACCTTTCCTCAAAACCTCCAAATTCAAGCTAGATGCCTTCACCGGTATATATTCCTTTGGATTTGGAGACAAGACTATCAAGTTCAATTTAGAGGAAGCTATGAAACATCCTCCCGAAGAACATTCTATGCTCCGATGCGATATAATTGATGAAGTGGTAGCGGAAGTACAAGAAGAAGATCATGACAAGTCGTGCTACCCCACCGATGAGGAGATAGATGACCAAGAGGATGAACTTAAAGAAGTTGCCAAGAATGAGTCCCATGAGCTTGATGAAAAGGAACCTCATCTTGAGGTAGCAAGTGAACTGAAACCCCTTCCCTCACATCTGAAATATGCGTTCTTAGAAGACAACTGTGGGTTTCCGGTTATAATTGCTAGTGAACTCTCAAGTGAAGAAGAGGAAAAACTCCTAGACGTTCTAAGAAAGTACAAGAAAGTGATAGGATGGAGCCTTGCGGATATTGTGGGGATTGACCCGCATAAGTGCATGCATATGATATTTCTCTAAGATAGAGCCAAGCCGGTTCGGCAACCGCAAAGGAGGCTCAACCCAACCATCCTCGACGTAGTGAAGAAAGAGGTCACCCGACTACTGGATGCGGATATCATATACCCTATTTCCGACAGTGAGTGGGTGAGCGTGGTTCAAGTTGTTCCCAAGAAGTCGGGCATTACAACGGTCAAGAAGGAAGACGGAGAAATGGTCACTAAAAGGGTGCAAAATGCGTGGCGAGTATGTATTGACTACAGAAGATTGAATGCCGCCACACGGAAGGACCATTACCCCTTACCCTTCATCGATCAGATGCTAGACCGCTTGGTAGGTAAATCTCACTACTGTTTTCTTGATGGATTTACTGGATATTTTCATATACATATTGCTCCTGAAGATCAGGAGAAGACCACGTTTACATGTTCGTTTGGCACCTTTGCCTATAAAAGGATGCCATTTGGACTATGTAACGCACCCGCCACTTTTCAGAGGTGCATGATGAGTGTCTTCTCTGATCTAATGGAGAATTGTCTAGAGGTTTTTATGGATGATTTCAACGTTTATGGTGTCTCATTTGATTGTTGTTTGGAGAGCTTGGCCAAGGTCCTAGCTTGATGTGTTGACACCAACCTTGTCTTAAATTTTGAAAAATGTCACTTTATGGTACGACAAGGCATAGTGTTGGGACATGTAGTATCTCATGAAGGCATTTCTGTGGACCCGGCCAAGGTCGATGTTATTACTACTCTGCCTCACCCCTCATCCGTGAGGGAGGTCCGCTCGTTTTTGGGACATGCAGGATTTTACAGGCGCTTTATCAAGGACTTCAGCAAGATTGCCTTGCCATTGTCGCGCTTACTCCAAAAAGAGGTAGATTTTGAGTTTGACAGTGAATGTGTAAAAGCTTTTGAAGAGTTGAGGAAAATTCTCACCATAGCACCGATTGTGCGAGGCCCCAACTGGACGTTGCCGTTTGAGATAATGTGCGATGCGTCAAACTATGCTGTGGGTGCCGCGCTTGCACAGCGTGAGGGTAAACTCCCTTATGTCATTGCTTACTCTTCTAAGACACTAGATGCCGCACAATCCAACTATACCACTACCGAAAAAGAACTCTTAGCCATTGTTCATGCCTTAGTTAAATTCAGATCTTATCTGCTAGGTTCAAAGATAGTAGTATGCACGGATCATGCAGCTTTGAAGTATTTATTGACAAAGAATGAGTCAAAGCCTAGACTCATACGTTGGATCTTGCTTTTGCAAGAATTCGACATTGAGATTAGGGACCGGAGTGGATCTCAAAACCTGGTTGCGGATCACTTAAGCCGCATTGATAATTTAAAAACTGATCCATTTCCGATCAATGATTCATTCCCATTGGAAAGTTTGCATGATGTGTCAGCTAGTTCTCCTTGGTTTTCCCCAATGGCGAACTACTTGGTCGCAAGAATCTTCCCTCCCAACTTTTTGAAAAATCAAAGGGACAAGTTGAGGAGTGATTCCAAATACTACATTTGGGATGACCCTCACTTGTGGAAGAGAGGTGTAGACCAAGTAATCCAAAGGTGTGTCACGGAATCCGAATTTCAACCAATTCTGGAAGCTTGTCATTCGTCCGACTGTGGTGGCCACTTTGGCCCACAAAGGACCACCAAAAAGGTGTTGGATTGCGGATTCTGGTGGCCAACCTTATTCAAGGATGCTAACCGGCTATGTGTGTCTTGTCATCAGTGACAAAAGTCAGGAAACACATCCCAAAGGGATGAAATACCTCAGCAACCTATGTTGTTCTGTGAGATATTTGATGTGTGGGGCATTGACTTTATGGGACCGTTTCCTAACTCTAGTGGGTATCTGTACATTCTGTTAGCAGTTGACTACGTGTCAAAGTGGGTGGAGGCCGTATCTACCCGCCTTGACGACGCCAACACCGTTGTTTCTTTCATTAGGAATCACATTGTATGCTGTTATGGGTCGCCACGAGCAATCATGAGCGACCAAGGATCCCACTTTTGTAACAGGAAGGTAGAAGCATTGCTCAAGTGCTATGGAGTATCGCATAAGGTTGCTACTGCTTATCATCCGCAAACAAATGGGCAAGCAGAAGTTTCCAACCGGGAGATCAAAAGAATCTTGGAAAAAGTGGTCAATCCACAAAGAAAGGATTGGAGCCTCCGGTTAGGAGATGCACTATGGGCTTACAGAACGGCCTACAAGACTCCGATAGGAATGAGTCCCTTTCGGATCGTCTATGGTAAGGCATGCCACCTTCCGGTGGAGATTGAGCATCGAGCATACTGGGCGGTAAAGCAGTGCAACATGGATTTGGCCAAGGCAGGTGAAGCTAGGAAGTTACACTTAGAAGAGCTTGAGTGTTTGAGGAACGAGTCATATGAAAATGCCCGAATTTACAAGGAGAAGACTAAGGCATTCCATGACCATCACATTCGGAAGAAGGACTTTAAAGAAGGAGATGAAGTCCTCCTCTACAACTCAAGGCTCCGATTTATGCCTGGCAAGCTCCGTTCTAGGTGGGAAGGACCTTTTAAGGTGAAAGAAATGAAGCCCTACGGAGTGGTGGAATTGTTTGATCCCAAAGGTGAAGCGACTTTCAAGGTGAATGGGCATAGAGTGAAGAAATATCATGGTTGCAAACCTCCAAGGGAGCTAGAGGTGTACATATTGGAGGATGCACCAAGTAGAGATGAAGCTTGAGAAGAGGACCGTCCAACTTAAGGACGTTAAAGAAAAGTGCTTGGTGGGAGGCACCCCACCGTGGTAAGATCTTCCTTGTTTATACCATCTTGTAGTATCTTTAGTTCCTTGAATTTTATGCTCTTTTAATGATTGATTGAGTGCTTAGGGATGCTAGCTTTGTTGATTCTGTTAGATAGGTAGAATGTTCATTTAGATAGGTTGTGAAAGAGATAAAGAAAACACAAAATTTTTTCTTTGAAAAAGAGCACCAACGCGCAAGCGCACCGTGCGTGCGCGCGCCGGTTGCGAATTTCCATTTTCAGGCCAAAAACCCGAGAGTCAGGCCAACTTTGTGCCCAACTCGCGCCAGGAACCCACGCGTTCGCATACATGCCGCCTGCGCGCACCATTGCCAGTTAACCATCAACGCGCAAGCGCACTATGCATGCGCACGCCGATGGAGCTATATGAAGTCTCTGGTACAAAAACCAAAGAGTTGTGCCACGATTATGCCAACTTTGTGCCGAAACTGACGCGTCCGCGCGTAGTGCGCGCCCGTGCCAGCTCTCGAATACCACAAGCACGCGCTCGCGCATTCTGCGCATCCGCGCGCATGCCTCCCTGGGTCACCCTGGTACAAAAACCAGAGACTTGAGCCAGATTTATGCCACTTTTGTGCCTGGGGCACCGCTCCTCTCGCACGCGCGCGCCACTGACGCGCATGCGCCCTCAGCTAGTACCTTCACCGACGCATCAGCGCACCTTGCGCGCGCGCTGTCTGCGCGAATCAGTTTTATACTTTGCGCCGTTCCACCCTTCTCACTCACCCTTCTTTTTCTTTCTTAGCTCTCACTCCCTTCATCACTTCTCTTCTCTTTTCTTCTTCTCCTTCTTCCACAACTCACCTCCATTGTCTCCGGCCATTCACCGGTGACAACAACCACCTTTTCCAATGGCGCTACACTTCTCTTACTTCCTCTCTCATCTTCACAAAAGAAGATTCAACCTTGCTTTTTCATACTCTTCAAGGTTTAACTTCTCCCTTCCCTTTACCTTTGCTTTTTCTTATGCTATTTCTTCTAATTAAATGCTTCCTATTGTCTTACTTAGTTTCTCTTCTGCTTGATAATGATATTTCTTGTTTTTGTTTGCTTATTTGCCCTATCTTTTCTTTGTTTCTCCATGGATGTTGAACTTGAACTTAATTTGCATTACTACACCTTTTGTCACTCTTTTACCATTGTGTGATGTTTATGTGGTGATTGATGTTCCATTTTGGGCTTTGAATTGGTTTAGTATCTCATAATTGCTCATTGCCTGATTATTGCACGCTAAGTGTTCGAGGAAATGCACACATACCATTTTGGCTCCATTTAGCCATGTATTTTCAATTTGGTGCTCCCTCCTCATTCACTTGCTTCCTCTTAAATGCATTGAGTCTAATTTGTGTGCTTAAGGTTCATACTTGCCAATTCCATATTAATTGAACATGACTTGCTTTTTACTAAGGATGCTTGAGACTACTCTTCTCATGCTTTTGCATGCCTTACCTTCTCTTGCATCACATGCTAAGTGATATAACCCTTGCTTTCATATTCATCATGGGCGTGACAAATCACTTGCATGTTTTCATCAATTTGTTTCTTGGGTTTAATGTTTTCCTTCCTCCCCTTTCTTTTTAGGATGGCCACCAAAAAAGGCAAGGAGGTAGCTTCGAGGAAACCGGCCGCAAAAAGAGTACCCCAAAGGTCAAATTCTAAGGCGCGTTCTTCAATAGGAGCCAAAACCTTATCAAAGAATAGAAAGACACCCGCTCCTATTGATGAGGATAACAAGGGCAAACTGGCACGAAACCCTTCAAGGTTCCCCAACCGCTTTTGTGAACTCAAGTTCCCTTCCATAGCCGTAAGGAACTATCATCCTGAGCACTTACTCACTCCGCCAGATAAGGTTGCTCCTTATATTTTACCCCGTATCGAAAGGCGAGGATGGGAGTTTCTTTTGAGGAAACCAAGGGAAATCAACCTCTCTTGGGTGGAAGAATTTTACACTAACTACCATCTTTCCTCTCTTCGATCGGTATATTTGCGCTGGAAGCAAGTTTCAGTTTTAGAAGAGGCTATTCAGCAGGTGCTCAATGTCCAACCAGTGCCAAATGACATGGATGGCTACCAAGAAGTCTTGCGTCAGCGAGTGGAGTACGGATTTAATTGGAACTCAATTCTCCAAGTCATCGCTGAACCTGAGGCATTTTGGATCCATGGTAGTCAGCGGATGAGGCCCAAGAGTATCAACGCTCGCTTCCTCACTGTGGAAGCTAAGGGCTGGGCCCAGATCCTTTCTCACTATGTGCTACCTAGCACTCACAGGTCGTCCATCACGGCGGACCTTGCCTTGCTTGTTTGGTGTATTCTCACGGAAAAGCCGGTGAACATCCCACCTCTTGTCAAGCAAGCAAAGAGTCAAGTTCACGACCGGGGTAACCTGCCATTTCCAACCTTGGTATCTGACTTAGTTGCTGCTGCAGGTGTTTCTTGTGAAGCCAAGGATAAGAAGATCATGGTTCCGGCTAAGGGCGATGTGGTCCCAAGCGGAAAATACCTATATCTTCCCATGAACAAACCAAGCCTTGACATGGCCCCGCCACTTCTTTTTCCCTCAAGCTCATCATCACCACCACTGGGATCCACATATCAAAGGATAGAAGATCTTCACCAGAAGCTGGATAGGTATGAGCGGCGCAACCACCGCCGATACACCCACCTCAAGAAGCTTTTGAGTCTTGTTGCCCCTAGCATGGAGGAGCCTGAGATATTCACATCCACCTCGAACCCAAGCAATGAAAGTTCTGATAGAGGGGATAGTGAAGACTCCGGTCCCAACCGTCCCTTGAGTATCATTCGTAGCACGGAGGACCGTGCTAAATTCTAAAAGTGTGGGGAGGTCGTTCGACCGATCTCCATGGGTTACACTCTCTTCTCTTCAATAACCATGGATTTATCTTTTGCATAGATGTTAGCATATTGCATGCGTAGTTAGTTTTTCTTGTAAATACCCTTGCATGATATTTAGTTTTATAGAATTACTTGGTCAAAGCAATAACTTTCTCTCCCAGAAACTGTGTTCTGGGTGACCTACCAAAATTTTGAAAATTTTTGCAGTGAACGTGCTTTAAGAATGTATTTTGGAACATAGTGATTGTGTTAAGAACACAAGCATGAAATTTTTGAGCATGTTGCATGGTTACATCTTTTAACCATTATTTCTATTCTTGTGTGCATATCTCTCTTTCTATGAATGTGATCCTTGATTTGTCTAATTCTATATGTCCATTGCTTTGTGTATGAATGCATTTGCATGATTGAGGCCATCATTTCAACAATCACTTTTCTCAAATAGCCTTAACCCTTATATCTACCATTGCTAGCCAATTTTGAGCCTTTGATAAACCCTCTTGTTCTTAAATGGAACACGTCAACAACCCTAAGTGAAAAAACCATGAATGTCCCTGAATTTGAATCCTTGATTAGCTTAGGTAAGTTAGGATGTGTATCATTCACATAGGAGGGGTATACTTTGGAAATTCGGGTAGATATATAGGCATGAAATTGTAGTGTAGCTGAAAACTCTAGGATTTTGGGAACATACTCATGTGCTAAATGATTGCACCGTATGCATTAACACTTTAGTTCACTAAGAAACCCCAAGGAAAAGGGGATGATGATAATGTCATATATACAAAAAAAAAAGAGGGGACAAAAATGCCCCAAGATAAAGTAATAAAAACAATGCATATAGTAGGTGGACTGAAAAGAAGGCATGAGTATGCAAAAGGGTAGAAATTCAAGGGTAGCTAGGAATATATTGTAGTTGTATAGGTTGTTTTAGGTGTCTAGTGGGATCCGAGGTTGATCAAGGACTCAAATTTTAAGCCCACTTAGCCATATACATCCTTACCTTCACCTTAGCCCCATTACAACCCATGAATAAGACCTCATGATACTTGTAAGCAGGCATTAAGTAATTGTCGATTGATTAGATGAAAGACAAATCTTGGAAAGCATGATTAGGAGGAGATTGAGTGATGAACCCTAGACACTTGAGCGATTAGAGCGGATACACTTCCGGTGAGGGTTCAATGCTCAATGCTTGTTCCCGGCTTTCACAAGCGTTCGCTTAGCAAGTCATATGCACTCTTTAGTGATGTTCAGTTTGGTAGGATTCGTGAACTGCATACTATCTTCACCCTATATGCTCACATGTATTCTTGAAGGATGGATTCACTTTTGACCAAGTAGGTAGATGACTTTACATTAGTTACATGCATCCGTTTAGATACTTAGCATTTCATAAACCCTTTCCCATCATAATCTTTGGTCTTTTTATTTTAAGCATGAGGGCATGCTTGGTTTAAGTGTGGGGAGATTTGATAAACCCCGATTTCGTGGTTTATCTTGTGCTTATTTTGGGGGATTTTATCAATATTTCTCACACTTATTCACAAGAAATGCATGGTTTTGTGTTCACTTCCCAATATTGCTTTATGATGAAAAACATGCTTGTTTTACCTTAAATTTGCCATATTTCAACCCTCTTCTATTGTCATTCGATGCCGTGATATCTTTGTTGAGTAATTTCAGGAATTATAGGTTAGGATTGACTCAGAAGAGATGGAGAAACCATGCACAAAAAGGGAGGAGCATGAAGAATTGAAGTCTTGGGAGCAGCAGCATCGTCGTGCCGGCGCACTCCACGCGCTCGCGTGGATGGAACTGACTAGAAGCGGCGCGCAAGGATGGACGCATCCGCGCAGATTAGAAGATTTCTACAGACGCACACGCGCAACTGGCGCGCATGCGTGGATCACAAAAGTAATCGGCGCGCGCGCACGCATGGCGCGCACGCGTGGGAAGCTGCACGTGACCTCATTAAGAGAAATCGTGTCTAGCGATTTCTGAGGCCAAGGAGGCCCAATTTCAAGCTGTTTCTGCATGGAAAAGACCCAAGGATGCTGAGGGGAAAGAGGGGGATGACTCATTTGGAGACTAGGAAATACTTTTGAGTTTTTAGGTTCTTTGGTGATTCTAGAGAGAGAAACCCTTGTTCCTCTCTAGATCTAGTTTCCATTTTGATTTTTCCTTGTTGATTTGTGAATTGGATTTTGTTGATTACAGTTTTAATTGTTCAATTTAATTTCCTTGCTACAATTTGCTTACATCTAGTGATAGTTTTATGATTCTTGTCAATTGTTATTTTACCCATTTCATGAATGTTGTGAATCTTGTTTTGTTGATGTTACATTGATGATTTCTATGTTTAATCTTGTTGATTGTTTGATTGTATGTTGATCATTGTTAGTGGGTATTTGTAGAATTCAATTTAATTACTATTTTGAACATGTCTTTTGTTAGTGCTTACCAAGTGTTTGATGAATTGTTTACTTTGATTATGGAGTAGTTCTTTCTCACTCTTGGTCTAGGTCAAGGGAATTGGGTAAAGTTGAGTCATTGGGTCTAATGGATTTGATGATTCGGGAGCCCTAGGTGGTCAATTTGATACTCATTGACGCCAACCCACTATTAATCTAATTAGTAGGTAGGTTGAGACTTATGGGTTGATGTGATCAGGGCCATTTGATGTACTCCAAGTCTAGGAGTAGACATCACGTACTTAAGACTTGACAGTAGACTTAATGAGCTTGGTTCCTCATAATTGTCAAGATGAAGTGTTGGACAAGGATTGTGACCCCAATTCTCATGCCTAGCCAAGAGTTGTTTTTGTCATTCATATTCAAAAAACCAATTTCCAATTTCAATTGTCTTAGTCATAGTTATTCGTTTAGCTTAAGGTAGAATTAAGTAGAATATTTCTTGCTCACTGGAATTGCTTAGTTTTTGCTTACGTAGTTGAATTCGTTTATTGCAATTTAAGATTACCTGCTTGTTGAGTTTTCCATTTATTTTCATGCTCATAACTCTCAACCCTGGATTTCTAACCAATGTCGAAGCACATGTTTGCCCATTCTTCGTGAGACGACCCGAGGTTTGAATACTTCGGTTATTTCTATTGGGGTTGAACTTGTGACAACCAAATCCCTCTTCTAAATTTGACCCCCGAGGATTGTTGTTGGTAGGCTATACTCACAACGAGGTGATATTAAAGAGAAAAATCTTACCAATATAACATCCCTTGGTTGTGCATCGTCAAGCGTTCACGCTACCCACAAGGTGACCCTGGAGCTCGGCATAATCAGCTTGGGCATGCTCCAACTCCTCCCTGAGATGCATCACTTCCCTGTAGGACGTGACATAGCTCTCCTTGTGCCTCAATGCTGTGTCTTCAGCCAACCTCACAGAAGCCGCTGATGAGAGAACTTTTGCGTGGTCTAGAAATTTGCGGATAAATCCTCGTTGCAAGTATAGTTTCTAAACTTCAAAAGTCCTTTCATACAAAAGTATTGGTTGTCACAAGTAACAAACCCCTTTAAAATTGATAACCGAAGTATTCAAACCTCGGGTCGTCTTCTCAAGGAATTGCAGGGAGGTATGTTCTTATTATTGGTTATGAGTTTGTAAATTGGGGGTTTTGAAAGTAAGGAAGCAGTATGTTGAACAAAAAGAATAAAATAAAATAGTAATAATAAAATAAACTCTTGGCAAGGTATGAAAACTGGAAGTCCTATCCTGGCTATCCTTATCAATTGTAATGAGAATTGGATTTTTCTCCCACTTTGTTAACCTCTAACTATGAAGGTGAGTTAAGTGGATGAATTAATTCTGATTCCTCAAGTCCTAGTCTTTCCTTGGGAAAAGTTAGAGTTATTGGAACCTGAATTAATTCTTGAAGAATTCCAATTTTCAATCAACAATGAGTTTGATAACTCAAGTGTCTCCAATTACTCAACCAAAGCCAAAAGGGAAGAGAATCTACTTGAATGAAAATAATTTGAATACATAAATTAAAGAGAGCAATCGTAATTCTGAAATACCTCAATTAGCACTAATAAAGATATCAAATGTAACATGGAAGAGTTTATAAATTAAATTAGAAAAATAAATAAAAGGAACATTGAACCTGGGATTGAAAGTCACTCCTAAAACTAAGAGAAATCCTAAATCCTAATCCTAAGAGAGAGGAGAGAACCTCTCTCTCTAAAAGCTACATCTAAATCCTAATAATTGTGAATTTGAAAGCTTATTCATGAATGGATGCATTCCCCCACTTTATAGCCTCTAATCTTTGTTTTCTGGGCCGCAAACTGGGTTGGAAACAGCATAGAATTTGCTGGTTGCGAATTCAAACACGCTGATTTTTCGTCATTGCGATGCGTCCGCATGAAGCACGCGGTCGCGTTGCCTAGCGTCAGGGCAACTATGGCATATTATATATCAAATCGAAGCCCCAGACGTTAGCTTTCTAACGCAACTAGAACCGCATCATTTGGACCTCTGTAGCTAAAGTTATAGTCGTTTGAGTGCAAAGAGGTCAGGTTGGACAGCTTAGCAATTTCTCCAACTTCTTGTTTTCCTTCCACTTTTGCATGCTTCCTTTCCATCCTCTAAGCCATTCCTGCCCTGTAATCTCTGAAAACACTTAACACACATATCAGGGCATCTAATGGTAATAAGAGAGGATTTAAAAATAGGGAACTTAAGGCCAAAGAAGCATGTTTTCAATCAAAGCACATAATTAGGAAGGCAAATGTAAAACCATGCAAATAGTATGAATAAGTGGGTAAAGATTGATAAAAACCACTCAATTGAGCACAAGATAAACCATGAAATAGTGGTTTATCAACCTCCCCACACTTAAACATTAGCATGTCCTCATGCTAAGCTCAAGAGAAACTATAAAGGTAAAGAGGAATGGTAGAATGTATGAAATGCAACCTATCTGTATGAATGCAACTACATGCAGAATGTTTCTACCTACTTGGTTAAAAATAAATAAATTCTCCAAGACAAATATAAATCAAATTCCACTACTTCAAACCATACAGTAAAAACAAGTAAACTTGTAAGAAGATAGCTCATGAAAGCAGGGAACATAGAATTAAGCACTGAACCCTTACTGGTAGTGTATATCACTCTAGTCTCTCAAGTGTATAGGGTAATTCACTCTACTCTTTTCTAATCATGCTTTCTAAACTTTGTTCTTCATCTAACCAATCAACAAATATTTAATGTACCAATGCAAACATCATGAGGTCTTTTTCAAGGTTGTAATGGGGCTAAGGTAAGGGTAAAGGTATATATATGGCTAAGTGAGCTATAAATTGAATCTTTGACTAACCTAAGCTCTCACCTAACATACATACACTCTATATATTCTAATTCATGCCTAGCTACCCAAAATTCCCACTTTTGTATGATTCCCATACTCATGTACCAAAATTTTGATATTTCTTTACTTTTATCACATGTGCATTGATCTTTTTATTAACTTAGCATTGGGGTAATTTTATCCCCTTATTTATTTACTTATTTATTGAATATTTTTGGATTTTTATCTCTTCTTTTTTTTTTGTAGAGAAATAAACATAACTTATCAATGCACATGAATTTTCTATTATTTTTCTATTTTGGTTTTTCATGAGTAGGTTCCCAAATTCCCAATATTCAAATAAATTAGAAACATGATACATTCTCTTATTAACCCATATTTCCACAATTTTTCACACTTAGTTGATGCACAATCTCTAATTTAAGCTAACCAAAGATTCAATTTGGGATAAGTAATTTGTTTTTCTGCTTATGGTTAGTGATGTGGTAAAATACAGAACAAATGGGGATTAAAAGGCTCAAAGTGGCTGACAAGGGTGATTTAAAGGGTAGGCTTATTTGGGATAAGTGAGCTAAAATCAAACAATGGCCTCAATCATATGCAAGCATATAAATACACTAAATAATGGACATATAGAATGGAACAAAGCAAAGATTGCAATTATAGAGAAGAAAACACACAAGAATAAAAATTTATGGTTAAATAATGTAACCATGTAAATAAGCTTAAATCTCACAGGTTGTGTGTTCTTTAGCTCAAAAATCATATTCCAAATAAAACTTCAAACAAATTTAACACAAAAATTTTGATTTAAATTAGTGAAATACTATAAAATTTCTTGAAAAAGAAAATATTACTTCAACCAAGTAGTAACTAAATGCATAAAATCAAACAAATATGCAATCAAATATGTAGATGCAACAATAAACAAATAAAGAAAATAAAGCAATGGTGTTGAAAAGAAGAATATGGCTAACCCATGGAGATCGGTATCGACCTCCCCACACTTAAAGATTGCACCGTCCTCGGTGCATGCTAAGATGTACAAGTGGACGGGCTGCTCCAACTGGCGCTTTTCTCCAAAGATTGTGCAGATGGACTTGTCTTGTTTCCCTATGTAAACGTCTTCCGCTTCCCTTCCGGGTGGCCATCCTGAAAGAAAAAGGGAAGAAAGGTAACCCAGTAATAGAGATAAGAAAATAAGTGAAGTATGGGTGGGTTAATGCCTAAATGAAAAGGGTCTCATTTACATGGAAGCTTCAACATGTACGTGAGAAAACAGTAGAAGTACATGGCAAATCAAGAATGCAAAAATTTACAAAAGTAGGGAAGAGAATGTGGGTAAGGAGAGATAATATAAATTCATGTCAATGTAAAAGTAATACAGGTATAAAAGATTGGCATTGATATAAATAATATTACCTATCCAGAATAAAACAAGTCACTAAGCACTAGGATAATACCAGAAAAGATATAACAGTTGAATAAGAACATTTGAACACCAATGGTAAAATAATAAATTTAGAAAAGAAAATAAAAATATACAAAATTAAAATACAATGAATGAAAGTATGCAAATGAATAAAATAAAATAAAAGATAAGAAGAATGAGAAGGGAAAGAAATAAAGTAAGAAAGAAAGAAGAAAGAAGAAAAGATAGAAGAAATTAGGATTGGGGAAGAATATAATTGGATGATCTGGATAAGCTGTGCGGTGCAAGCGATGCGGTCGCGTGAGGCACGCGGTCGTGCGACTTGCGCTGAAACTGATTGGCGCAGTTGCGTCGATCACGTGGTCGCGTGACCCGTTTTATGCCATTGGCGCGAGGGTAGCCTCGCACTCGCACAACTCTCTGTTCAAAATCATATTAGTGCCAAATTTTAAGTGACGCGATCGCGTGGGGCATGCGATCGCGTGAGTGGGCTTTAAAATGATATGACGCGGTCGCGTAGCTCACGCGGCCGCATGGGAAGGATTATACGTTCAGCACCAATCCAGCACCACTCTCTCACAACTTTCGGTCGTGCACCACTTTGACGTCGAAATCCTGGTCACGCGGCCGCGTGGGGCACGCGGTCGCGTGGGAGGCCATTATTCCCATATGACACGGTCGCGTCAGCGATGCGGTCGCGTGGGACAGTTTGTGCCATTGGCATGCCTCCAGTCCTGCTCCTGTGTAACTCTCTGTTCATATTATTATTGTCTCTCATCTCCTTGTGACGCGGACGCGTCAATGATACGGTCGCGTCGCGTAATGTTTTTTTTTTAATGCAATTATGCAGTATGCAACGCTAATGTAGATGCTATGAATAATTCCAGGTTCAATTAAAATAAAATAAAAACAAATAGCATGAAATAAAAATGAAAAAGAAACGATCATACCATGGTGGGTTGTCTCCCACCTAGCACTTTTAGTTAAAGTCCTTAAGTTGGACATTTAGTGAACTCCCTGTTATGGTGGCTTATGCTTGAACTCATCCAGGAATCTCCACCAATGTTTGTGATTCCAATATCCTCCGAGGTCCCAAACTAGGCATGTAAAGCCCTTAAGTAGCTTCAAACAGATTTTTAAGCTCCCGAGGTGACAAATGTCAGAGCAGATTCCAGGATCCCAAACCTTGCTTTTACACCCATTTTTGTCGGGATTTGTATTTTTCTAGCCGGGTGATAAGTAACTTGAATTCTCACTGCAGCTACCACACAGCTTCCTAGACCCATTCAATTGAGCTCTACACCAACCTTTGCGTTTAAACTTAAAGCTTCCAACCATAATGAACCTTGCAGGACAATTCTTACCACTGACCATCTTCCTCTTACTCTTAATGCCACAAAGAGTTCTAAGTTGACCATCTGTCTCCAGTAGCCCATATTCAAGTGGGATTAGAAAGCTAAGGGATATGAATTTTACCCACTTGAATGTTGTGAAGGATGATGGCAACTTAGGGGGAGGGGTTTCCAATGAATTTGCAAGCTCTACTTCCTTGTGCTCTTCTCTGACAACTTCCACCTCTTTGCAAGTTTCTTCAATATCAACCTCTTCCTCTTGGTAGCTTTCTTCCAGTTCAATCTCTTCTTCATTGCTCACCAAGGGCATGGGAGGTTGTGTTTCTTTTTCTTGAATCTCCATCTCTTGATCGACCTCTTCCAAGTCCTTAACCATGACATGCCTTAGAGGTTGTACACCCTCCTCAACATCAAATGCAACCATCTTGGAAGGAGGCTCTATGTCTTGACTTTCCCATGGAGGTTCAGCATCTCCCAAGTCTTCAACCACTTCTTCCTCTGTAACTATTATGGCTTCCTCCACTTGTTCCAATACAAAGCCATGTTCCTCATTGTCCACCGAAGTTTCTAGTGTCTCCTTCATGCTTTGCTCTTCTTTTGATTCTCCACATGTAGCCATGGGAGTTCTTTGAGTGCTCAGATATTAGGAAGCTATTATATTTACGAACTCGCTTAAGGCGGCCGCAAAATTTAGCACACTCTTATTCATCCTTTCTTGCCTTTGAAGAATAACACGAAGTCTGTCATCCATTGGAGGTTGGGGTGGATATGAAGGTTCATTGGTTGGGAGAGAGGGTTCATAATAGGAAGGTGGTTCATCTTGATAATGATATAGAGATGGTGAATATTGAGGTGGTAGTTCAAGAGAGTAGTTGTGTTGGAATGGTGGTGGTTCTGTGTATGGTTCATTTGGCTCATAAGGTGGTTGGTATGGTGGATACGGGTTAGGATCATATGAAGGTGAATGGTGGTAGTTGGCTTGTGAGTGTGGTGGTTCAAAGGTATGTTGAGGAAAGAGTTCATAGGCATATGGTGGTGGTTGTTGATAGTCTATTGGAGGTGGTTGTCGCCAAGAGGGTTGATCAAATCCTTGTGGCTCCTCCCATCTTTGATTGTTCCAACCTTGATACCTGTTCTCATTGTAATTTCTTCTTCCTGCAACATAATTGTAACCAGACTCATAGCACGGGGGTGAGAACTCATGATAGCAAATAAAAATTCAAAAAATGAAAATAAAAACAAATTGAAATTAAAAGGTTATTGAAATTTAAATTTTAAATTTTAAAAATTGAGATTTGAATTTTAAATTTTTAAATTTGAATTTTGAAAATTGAAATTTGAAATTTTGAAATTTGAATTTTACTTAATTTTTTTTTAATTTTGAATTTTGAAAATTGAAATTTGAAATTTGAAATTTGAGTTTTAAATTTTGAATTTTTTGAATTTAATGAGGAGAGAGAAAAATAATAAAATGACACTAAACTTAAAATTTTTAGATCAAAACGAAGAAAATAACTAAGAACAACTTGAAGGTCAAGATGAACACAGAACAAATTTTTGAAAAAAATTTAATAACTAAATAAAAACCAATAACCTCTTAATTTATGAAAAAGCAAAAATAAAAACAAATAAACAAGCAAAAATCAAATATTTACAATAACCAATAATAAGGCACATGTTTGCAATTCCCCGGCAACGGCGCCATTTTGATGAGAGAACTTTTGCGTGGTCTAGAAATTTGCGGATAAATCCTCGTTGCAAGTATAGTTTCTAAACCTTCAAAAGTCCTTTCATACAAAAGTTTTGGTTGTCACAAGTAACAAACCCCTTTAAAATTGATAACCGAAGTATTCAAACCTCGGGTCGTCTTCTCAAGGAATTGCAGGGAGGTATGTTCTTATTATTGATTATGAGTTTGTAAATTGGGGGTTTTGAAAGTAAGGAAGCAGTATGTTGAACAAAAAGAATAAAATAAAATAGTAATAATAAAATAAACTCTTGGCAAGGTATGAAAACTGGAAGTCCTATCCTGGCTATCCTTATCAATTGCAATGAGAATTAGATTTTTCTCCCACTTTGTTAACCTCTAACTATGAAGGTGAGTTAAGTGGATGAATTAATTCTGATTCCTCAAGTCCTAGTCTTTCCTTGGGAAAAGTTAGAGTTATTGGAACCTGAATTAATTCTTGAAGAATTCTAATTTTCAATCAACAATGAGTTTGATAACTCAAGTGTCTCCAATGACTCAACCAAAGCCAAAAGGGAAGAGAATATACTTGAATGAAAATAATTTGAATACATAAATTAAAGAGAGCAATCGTAATTCTGAAATTCCTCAATTAGCACTAATAAAGATATCAAATGTAACATGGAAGAGTTCATAAATTAAATTAGAAAAATAAATAAAAGGAACATTGAACCTGGGATTGAGAGTCACTCCTAAAACTAAGAGAAATCCTAAATCTTAATCCTAAGAGAGAGGAGAGAACCTCTCTCTCTAAAAACTACATCTAAATCCTACTAATTGTGAATTTGAAAGCTTATTCATGAATGGATGCATTTTCCCACTTTATAGCCTCTAATCTGTGTTTTCTGGGCCGCAAACTGGGTCGAAAACAGCCCAGAATTCGCTGGTTGCGAATTCAAACACGCTGATTTTTCGTCATTGTGACGCGTCCACATGGAGCACGCGATTGCGTCGCCTAGCTTCAGGGAAACTATGGCATATTATATATGAAATCGAAGCTCCATATGTTAGCTTTCCAACGTAACTGGAACCGCATCATTTGGACCTATGTAGCTAAAGTTATAGCCGTTTGAGTGCAAAGAGGTCAGGCTGGACAGCTTAGCAATTTCTCCAACTTCTTGTATTCCTTCAACTTTTGCATGTTTTCTTTCCATCCTCTGAGCCATTCCTGCCCTGTAATCTCCGAAAACACTTAACACACATATCAAGGCATCTAATGGTAATAAGAGAGGATTTAAAAATAGGGAACTTAAGGCCAAAGAAGCATGTTTTCAATCAAAGCACATAATTAGGAAGGCAAACGTAAAACCATGCAAATAGTATGAATAAGTGGGTAAATATTGAAAAAAACCACTCAATTGAGCACAAGATAAACCATGAAATAGTGGTTTATCAGCCCCCAAGGGAATAGAGCTAGCCTTTTCACCCTCCAACTCTTTCTCTACCTTTGCCAACTTTGCCTCCAGCTCCTCCTTCAAGCCCTTAATACGATCAAACTCTAACTTAGCCTCCTCCATAAAAGATTTTGTAGCATGAACCAAGATATCCTGAGCAGTTCGAAAAAGAGCCGCACCCATATGTGCCATCTTCAGACTACTCCTAGTGATGAAATCCAGATGGTGAAGAATGGACACATCATTCATCGACAGTTGACCATAGGGGGCGATCTGATTGTCGACAAACCCCACAGCATCAAAATCGGGGGCATCGAGGTCAAAAGGCTCAACAGACTTCTGTTTCTTTATAGGAGGACCCGTAGTTTGAGAGGAGGCAATAGCAGAGGATTGGGGTGGATCAACCAAATGAGTCGGAGGAGTAGGGATTATCCTCCTCGGACCAGAAGCAGCTGAGACTGGTATTTTAGGAGGAACCTGAGAAGACCCCTCCCCAGCAGCCTTGGACGATGCAAGTTGAGCTGCGGTGGCCTTCTTGGCCTTCTTGAATGCCTTCATTGAATCCGAAGTCCTTGCCATTTCTGAAAATTAACAAAAACCAACAGAGCCAAGTTATATACAAGAGAACAAAATAAATAAAGCAAAGAAGGCAAAGAAAGGAAATCGATCACTACCCAGCTCGGCTCAGAGAAGTGAGGGGTCCTCTAAGAATTTCTTGGTATCAAGATAGGGAGGCTCCCGCCAATTCTCCTCCAACACAATCACAAAGGCCTGCTCGACCTCGTCCAACATCTCCCATGAATACCTCGACACAACAACGTTCTTTTGCCACTCTAAAGGAAAAGTGGGCTCATTATTCTCATCTAGAAAAAAGGGTCGAGCTCCTTCAATAGCTCGGACCTTGAAGAAATAGTTCTTAAAATCACGAAACAACTCGTCATACATAGAAAAAACTTTCTTCCCTTGTGAAGCTCGGAAAGAAATCCAGGCAGCCTTTTTCTTCACTACCCTAGGTTTTGTCAAGACAAACAAATAAAAGAAAAGGGATTGCAAAGCAGGAACGTCAAGTTCACGACACAGCAATTGAAAGATCTTTATAAAGCCCCAAGAATTGGGGTGAAGTTTGGATGGAGCTACATTGCAAGACCACAACAGATTGGTCTCAAAAGGAGTAAAAGGAATGGTGATATTCATCTGGCCAAAAAAGAAATCGTATGCATAGAAAAAAGGACGGTCTCCAGCAACTCGAGTAGAGAAACAAACTCTCTCTTCAGAAGTGGGGGGGTACAAGCTCGTAATTCTTTTCCTCACTACCACTACTACAAACCCTATGAAATTGCCTAAGCTGCTGACAAAATTCAGAATCAACCAAAGAAACACACAAAAGAACCATCGAATCCACCCAATCAGCCATGCCCTCAGGGACTTGGGAAGATGTCTCAACAATGTTCTTGCGAGAAGACATGAGGTCAACTAGTCCTACAGTAAGAAAAGAAGAAAATAGATTACTAACTCAAACATCTCGAACAAAATCAAAAACAACCTATAGCAGAACACGACTCAAGCATGCAAACAGATAAAAAGGAAAACCCTAAGACAAGGTCCAGGGGCATCCTTTGGAGGTAGTGACAGAGTAAAGACTCAGGAAAAATCTACAAGGCTAACATCTTGACAAAAACCCTCAACGAAGAAAAAACCCCCTTCCAGACAAACAGCAACACGAAGAGAAAGACAAAGTAAATATAAGAAAGAACATTATCTGCTACAAAGTCTACCAGTAAAGAAAGTTACAAAAGGTGCAGTCTTTTTTACCAAAAGATTATCAAACAGTTCATCGACCCAAAATTCCAAAATATGAAGGCGACAGTCGCAAACAACAAATTGAGCATAACAACGCAAAAAGGTTCAGATTTTCCAGCATGCATTTCAAACGAAAATTAGAGTTTTATCAAAAACCGAAGGCAAAAAGTAAAAAAGCAGAAAGTAGAAACCAAACCTGGAAAAATAGGAGAAAACCCTGAAGAAAGGTTGAGATCAGAAGTGACAGGGAGAAGAGCCACCCCTCGAACAGAAAAGCCTTACAAAAGTAGAAAACAGAAGGCGAAATCCAGAGTCACCCCTCTTCCACAGCCAGAAGGAAACAATAACCAAACAATGTCGCAAGGAAAGAGGCAAAAGCTACAAACTCCAGGCGAAAACAGAAATAGAAAAAGAACAGGGAGGTTACGGAGAAGAGAAATCATTTTCCTGAAATGTGAAATTCAAAATAAAGAGGCCAAGAGAAATGGGGTAATTAAAACCAATTAATGAGGGTATTAAACCCTCACACGTTCCCAAGAACAGAGCGCTAATACGAAAGCGTGCACTTTCAGAAGAAAACATTCCACATTCAAAAAGGAAGATTCTACAAAGAAAGAAGTCGACAAGTGCTCGAGTTCGGCTTCACCCGAGAAGGATCGAAGTCCTAAGACTAAGACTCGATCTCAGAAAGAAAGACCGAGCTCGAGTAGGGGCACTGTTCATACCCTGGGTCGAGCTGTCCGACCCGGGATATTTAGCGATAAGGCGACCGACCTCTTCATGTCCGACTATCCGACCTCTTCTCAAAAAGCTCGGCCAAGCCGACAGGAAAGCCCAAAAGGGGCCCAACTCAAGGAACACGACCCAGACCATAAGGCGGCCCAAGCCTATAGGGATAAGGGCGGTTCCCTTGAAGATAAGCTGACCTCACCCAAAGGATAAGATAAAGATAAGATAACTAACTTATCTTATCTAAAAAGGTCACTCTACACCATTATAAATACACTGGAGCACCCAGGTATAACTCATACTCTGATTCTACATAAAAACCTGCTAATACCCTTGCTAACTTAAGCATCGGAGTCCCTTACAGGTACTTCCATCCTCTGGTGACGAATGATCAGCAGTGCAGCTAGTCCCACAAGTCGGACCCGACAGCTCTGGCCGCCACCAACCAGCCGGACACGTCATCTCCAACCAACATAGAAGATCTCGTCCGAGATCGACCTATAGTTTCAGGTAACCCCCAGAACAAACGGGAACCCATGAAGAAAGAGGATCAAAATGCAGAAAAGCCTCGAAAGTACCACAACTACACTCCTCTAAGGGTTTTCCTGGTCGATGTTTACAGAGGGATATGTCAAACAAAGAAGCTTCCACCACCTTGTCCGATTAAGCACAAGAAAGCTGGAAGTCAGGTAGAGTATTGTGAGAATCATAAGCTATATGGCCATTCCACCAATGAATGCTATGACCTAAAAAACGTCATAGAAAAGTTGGCCAAAGAAGGCCAACTTGATAGATACCTGGCAGACAGGTCGGACGACCCGAGAAAGAGAAGAAGGGATGAAGAAGGGGGACTACCCGAACATCCTTCTCACACTCCGGAATGACAGATCCATATGATTAATGGAGGATGCGCAGGAGGAGGAATGTCAAAATCCTCCCAGAAAAAACACCTCAAAGAAGTATACCAGGTCGGAAAAAGCAATCAACTAATCGACTTGCCCACCATCTCTTTCACTAAAGGAGATGCACAAGGCTTACTGCCCGGGCACGACAACCTAGTGGTGATAACACTGATCCTGACCAATTCTAACCTTCATCGCACCTTGATAGATCAAGGAAGTTCAGCTGACATCCTGTTCAAACCTGCTTTTAACAAGCTCGGGTTAAAAGGAGAAGACCTAAAGGCCTACCTTCATAGCATGTACGGACTGGAAGACACCTCGATCTGACCTCTTGGTAACATCCCATTATACACCACCTTTGGAAAGGGTATCAGGTCAATGACCTTGAGTATCGACTACATTATAGTCCACATGAACTCAGCCTACATTTCTCTAATAGGTTGGACCACTCTAAATAAAATTGCAGCTGTTGTCTCTACTCCTCACATTTGCATGAAATTTCCTACCCTCGAAGGGATTAACACCATCAAAGAAGACCAAAAGCAAGCTAGAAAGTGCTACAATTAAAGTCTCACTTTGAATGGTAAGTCAGGAGGCAAGGAAGTCAACACCATCGAATTGGGAAGAGTACGAGTCTGTGAAGAATTACATCCTCAACCCGAAGGCAAAATTGAACAGATACAAATCAGAGACCATCCTAGCAAGACAACGAGTATAGGGCAAACTTAAGGGAGAGCCTGAAGAAGCAGCTTGTTGACTTGTTAAGAAAAAATTCTGACCTCTTTAACTGGAAAGTTTCAAACATACCCGGCACAGATCCTGAATTGATGTGCCATAAGTTTGTTGTATACCCAAGTTCCCGACCTATTCAGCAGAAGCGTAGGAAGCTTGGGCCAGAGCGAACACAGGTCGTAGAAGAGCAGGTGCAGGCCCTACTGATGTGTGAGCATCTTTCCTATCTTTATCTAGTGAATTTGCATTTAAATTGTCGAGTTTAATCAAGAATTAATTATCTTTTAGCCACTATGGATGCTACTTTAAGTCGTGTGCAATTCTGTTTATTTCAGGTAGCATTCGGATGGATTTGATGGACTTTCTGTAGAAAAATAGAAGAAGGTGAATGATGCTGTCAACCCTGACTTCTCTGCACTCTAACCTGAATAAATCGAGCTACAGAGGTCCAATTGATGAGCTTTTAGTGGCATTGGAAAGCCAACTTTCAGAGCTTTCTAACGATGTATAATAGTCCATACTTCTTCTCTACCAATTCAGCAAGGGTGGCGCCTAACTTGAGGTTTCTCAAGTTAGGCGCCAAGATCAACTATATACACGAATCCAAGGCTGCACAAGTCACTACAAGAAAATGGAACATTTGAAACAAAAACTTTGTAACAAATTTAAAATTGTTACAAAAAATTATTTTTTTGTAACAAAAATTAGTAATTGTTACATAATAATAATGTTTTGTAACAACAATATAATTTGTTACAAAACATTTTGATATTTTATAACGACTTGATTTTTTTTGTTACAAATTATATTGGCTTTTGTAACGAACCAGTGTTTTGTAGGAAAATTTTAAAATATTTTGTAACAAAAGATGAAGTTGTTGCAAAAGTTTAAAATATTTTGTAACAAAATATCCATTTGCTTCAAAAACTCCAATTATTTTGTAACAAAAAATTAATTTGTCACAAAATTCAATATTGTTTGTAACAAGTTATTTGTTTATCACAAAATACAAAAATTTTTATAACTAAAAAAATTATTTTAAAATGTTAAAATTTTTAAGATAATTTTATTTTATTTTAAAAAAGTTTATTTTTAAAATATTATTTGTGTTAATTAATTATTTTTTATAAAAAAATTAAAGATTAAATGATTTATTTTTAAAAAAAAGGAAGTATAGGGAGCCAATGGAGTATCTGTACAATGTGTACAATGGGGGTTTATTAATGTTCGATTCAGTAAGATATCAGATGTTTATTATCCCTGGTACCCGGATGGTTATTCGGGATAGTATGGGTGTATTGTGTTTGAGAAATTAGTAGTATTTTACCCTGGATGTTCATTTTTTAACTCATATTAGGCCTAATAAATAGTTCATTGTACAAATTGTACAAATATTCCATTGGCTCCCTAGCGGGATTCAAAATAAAAATCCTAATTCTAACCTGTGAACCGACTGGATTAAAACTCGGACCGGTTCATTGCTTTTCTTATTTTGCCCCTCTCCCCAATGAAACTACGTCGTTTTGGCCTTCTGAAGGGAAAAAGTGAAACCTAAAAGCTACCCTCTCCCTCTTCGAGTAGTAGTAGCCCCCATCCCCCTACCTTTCTCTCAATCTCACTCAAGAAGGAGAGCCTCTGACTTTCACACTCCCAAAAAAGCACCACCCACTTACCACCGCTGGGGTACTCTACTTCGTCTCGTGACTCTCGCGTTGGCCCATGTGCATCTCCTTCTTAGCTCGTCGCCTCCTCTGCTGACAGCGTCTCACGTCATCGTCGTCGTCGTCGTCGTGCCCTCGTCCGGCGTGGCTCACCGTCGCTGCTCCCTTCCCCTTGCCAGACTCTGCTTCGCCGTGCTTGGTCTCCCTCTTCTCAGGTATTTTTTTTAATTTTTTTATTTATTTAGTTATTGACTTATTGCCTCATTAGGTTATAATTTGATTAACTGAGGAACTGATTAATGATGTTGATTAACAGAATTAGAAACACCATCCTCCCAAATTTTGTTGGCAGATCATTCAAATTTTGTTGATACATTGTAATATATGTCGGTTTAGTGGTTGATTGATGCTTTTGTTTTTCTGATTATTAGTGTTTAGGGTTGATTTGTTGCTATTTTTATACCATTATGGTGAATTGGAGAAGCAGACTGATGAACGGAAATTGTTGTGTCGGTATAGAATTTCACAAATGAAATCTCGATGCAAGTATAGTTCTAAACCAACAAACAATTCCCCAATAAAAATTTTTTTTGTCACAAGTACAAATCCCAATAAAAATAACCGAAGTATTTAAACCTTGGTTCGTCTCTCAAGGAATTCCAGGGAAGTGTTCTTGTTATTAGTTAGGAAGTACATTTTGGGGTTTTTGAAATAAGGGACAAGAAATGTAAATAGCAAAAGAGATAAACTAACAACTAAGAAAGCTCTTGGCAAGGTATGAGAACTAGAAGTCCTATCCTTGTTATCATTATAAATTGTAACAAGAATTGTTCATTGCTCCACTTAGTTAACCTCTAACTATGAAGGAAAGTCAAGTGGATATCAACTTGAGATCACAAGTCCTAGCCAAATCATAATGAAAGACTAGCTTTAGTGACATTCAAGTCAACTAGCAACTTCCAATTATCAATCAACAAGAGAGTTTGATAACTCAAGAGTCACCAATTACTCAACACAAACCAAGAGGAGAAAAATCTACTCTAA
Organism: Arachis ipaensis; assembly: GCF_000816755.2. Taxonomy (NCBI): domain Eukaryota; kingdom Viridiplantae; phylum Streptophyta; class Magnoliopsida; order Fabales; family Fabaceae; genus Arachis; species Arachis ipaensis. Next base: position 55,453,497 of record NC_029791.2, read on the forward strand.
CATCCTTCCTAGCATTTTGTCAAATACTTGGAAGGCATAAAAGGAAAGTAAGATAAAATTGAAAGAAATGTAAATCTACAACTACCAATTGCAAGGAAATTAACAACAACAAAGCAAATCAACAATAAAAGAAATCAAACATAGATTGCATTAAAGGAAAATAAAAGGAACAAGAGTGCATCAACAACAAGGTAAACAAATACAAGGAGTAAAATGCTAAACTAGGAAAGCAAAGATAAAGGAACAAGAAATTGAAAAGGAAAAGTAAATCAAGGCATGAATTAAACCTAGATCTAAGAAATTCTAATCTACATCTAACCTAATTCTAGAGAGAAGAGAGAGCTTCTCTTCCTAGAAACTAACTAAAGCATGATGAAAACTCCACTATGTGCTCCCCCCTTTGCTCCCTCTTGAATTCTGCATGTAAGAGCCTCAGAATTGAGTTGGATATGGGCCTGGGAAGCTCAGAAATCGCCCCCAGCGTTTTCACTTTAATGATGTCACGTGCAAGCAACGACGCGTACGCGTGGGTCACGCTTACACGTCGCTTGGAATTTAACTTTCCACGCGTACGCGTCATGTCACATGTACACGTCACCACGCGACTTCATCTTCTACGCGTGCGCGTATGTCACGCGTGCGCGTCGATGCATGCACTCCAAATCCTTGATTTTCCATGAGTTCTCCACTTTGCATGCTTTTCTCTTCACTTTTTTGATCCATTCCTAGCCTTTTCAACCTGAATTCACTAACAAACACATCAAGGCATCTAGTGGAATTAAAGGTGGATTAAAATTAGCAATTAAGGGCCTAAAAAACATGTTTTCACACTTAAGCACAAATTAGGAGAGAATCATGAAACCATGCTATTCCATTGAATAAATGTGAGAAAAGTTGATGAAATCTCCTAAATTGACCCTAAAAATGGGGTTTATCAACCTCCCCACACTTAAACCAAGCATGTCCTCATGCTAGAATCAAGAAAGAAACAAAGGGTATCAATATTTATTCAATGTAAACTAATTGAATGCAACCTATCTAGATGCAATCTATCTAAATGAATGCAATTACTTGGTCAAAATAAATCAATTTCCAAGAAAACATATATAAGCATAAAGGCTAAAGTAATAGCAATCAAATCAAATCCACAATTCAATTGAGTTACTGAAAATTTTACAAACTTGCAAGAAAAGATGATCATAGGTGGAGACATGTAATTGAGCAATCGAACCCTCACCGGATGTGTATCCGCTCTAGTCACTCAAGTGTATAGGGTTGATTCACTCAATTCTCCCCTAATCATGCTTTCCAAGATTTGTTTTTCATATAACAATCAACAATTATTTCATACATGCATACAAATATCATGAGGTCCTTCCACAAGGTTGTAATGGGGCTAGGGTCAAGGTAGGATGCATATAGTCAAGTGAGCTTGCAATTTGAATCTTTGATTAACTTAAACTTTCCACCTAACCTATGACAACCTATACAATTTAAGTGCTAACCCAACTACCCATTCTTCACTTTTTCATATACTCATGCATTCTTTTTTTGATTACCACACATATGCATTGATTATTATTGGACTTTACTTTGGGGCATTTTGTCTTCTTTTTATTATTTTTTTTTCTTTCTTTTTCTATTTTTTTCTTTTCCATATTTCTTTTCTTTTGTTTCTCTCTTTTTCTTTTTGATGTAATTATATACAAAGGTATCAATGCATATGGTTTAAACATTTAATTAACACATGAGTATGTACCCAATTCTCAATATTTTCAACAAAATACAAAAACACCCTTTTACCTCAACTAATGTCTCAAGTTTCCCCACACTTGAATGATACACACACTCACTAGCCTAAGCTAATCAAAGATCCAAATTAAGGATATTTATTGTTTTTCACTTAAGGCTTGTAATGTGCTAAATTAAAGAACCAAGTGGGTTAAAATAAGCTCAAAGTTGGCTAACAATGGTTGATGAAAGGTAAGGCTATTTGGGTAAGTGAGCTAAATGAAATGATGGCCTCAATCATATAAATGCATATATACACAAAATAATGGACAAATAGAATCAAACAAATCAAAGATTACAATCATAGGGAGAGAATAATGCACACAAAAAGGAAAATAAGTGGTTATAAGATGTAACACGCAATTAGGCTCAAAACTCACAAGCTTGTGTTCTTAGATCAAAAACATGATCCACAATATATAATTCAAGCAAGTTCAATGAAATTTTTTTTACTCAATTCAATTGGGATGTCAATGCCCTATTGAGAATGTTTTTCTTGGAGAATTTCATTATTTTAACTAAGCTTCAAACTCACAAGCTTGTGTTCTTAGCTCAAAACATGTTCCACAAAATATATAATTCCAACAAGTTCAATGAAAGGTTTCTACTCAAATCAATTGAGGTGCCCTATAGATAATTTCTCGAAAAATTTCATTATTTTGACTAAGCTTATTATGTATATATATGCAACTAAAAATCCTAAAAGACCTAAAAGTGAAATACAAAAGTGTTGGGATTAGAAACTTGTCACCCAAAAACACCGACTGGTCGGACGACCTCCCCACACTTAAAGTTTGCACCGTCCTCGGTGCATTCAAAGATGAGCAAGGGGGTTCGGCGACTCTTTGAGTTGCTACCTTCAGCTGGTAGGTCAACCGGTTGCTGCGTGTTCTTTCTCCCTCTTCTATTTTTGCTTATGGTGACTCATCCTGAAATTAGAAGACAAGATAGTGAGAAAAGTAAATGCAAAAGCAAGGAAGCATATATTATTAGAATGAGGTAATAGTCACTAGAATGAAGTGAGTGAGTTAGTGTGACATTAAAGAAAAGAGTGTGTGAGTTCTAAATTGCATGCGATTTTAGAACACGCGCGCACTAGCATAAAAAGCTTTGTCACAATTTACACAAAAGAAGCATGCACTTTACTCATTTTAGTGTGCTTGAAATACTTCAAAGTGACTTGTGGGTTAAGATAACCAAACAAGTAGTAAAGAAGCATAAAAGCACTCAAGCAATTAATCAGGTAAATGTGAAATTGGATAATGCATGGACATTGGTTGATGTGTAAGTAACTTTAATGAACAAAATGGAATATGAACTTATACATCAATCAATGACACATTTTGAAGTTATTGCAACACCTAAGTGACATAGAAGTGGAACACATGGATGCTATGGAACTTAGGGAAAAGAAGATAGAAGTTAAACTCAATCACATAGCAAAAATGGTCCACAAAGCTTAGAAAGCTAAAAAATATGTCACTAGGTAAGCTTTCGATCCAATTTTCACAATTCCAAAATCTCAATGCATGAAATAGGTGATGTGAATAAATGTCAATTAACAACAAACACCACCTAAAAAATGCATTGATAATGTACAATTGCCTAACAATAGATGCTGAATGCATGGTGGCCAAAACATGCAATTCAAAAGATTTAGAAAGCTAAGAGGCAATGTAACATGTACTTGGTATTCAAAAGTGCTAAGCATGAAAAATTCAAAACCATGTAATAATGTATATCTTCAACAAAGAATCCAACAATCAATATAGTAATCGGCAGCAATCAATAGTAAACAAGATTAATAATCCAACACTTATCATGAAAACAAAAGTTAAACTAACTAAATAACTAACAAACTAACCAATGGTTGATGGTGTATGGTAGTGTTGGATGATGGGTGAGAGGTGAAAAGAAAAGAAGAGAAGAGAAGAAATGGAAAGAATTGTAAAGAGAAGAAGAAAAGAAGAGTGGTGAACAGGGCAATCCACGCGTCACACAACGTGGATAGATGAAATGGAAGTGACGCGTACGCGTGGATTATTCAGAGAGGCGACGCGTAAGTGTGGGTCGACGCGTACGCGTGGGTGGACTTTGTGCAAAGGCACAATTCCAGCCCAAAACTTGCACAACTCTCGGGTTTGTTGTATGGAAGGTGGAAATTTTGGATCCACGCGTACGCGTGGGTGATGCGTACACGTGGATGGCTGAAAATCTTGGGGTCATGCATACACGTAGGTTGGTGCTATATTTTTCAAAATTTTTCTAAGTTCTTGCACCAAACTAAGCATTCCAAACCTCCAAACAGCTACCAAAACACCATAAAACCTTATTCAACAAACCAAACTACTAAATAAACTCAACAAACTAAACAAAACATAAAATCAAACTAGTTTTTACCAATATGTACAAAAGAGAAAAATGAAAAGATTTTACCATGGTGGGGTGTCTCCCACCTAGCACTTTTTTCTATTGTCCTTAAGTTGGACATTTTAGGAAGCTCTTTGTCATGGTGGTTTGTGCTTGTATCCATCCTTGAACATCCACCAATACTTGGACTTCAAATAAGCTCCATCATTCACAATTAATAACTCCAAGCTTTGATGGAGTTCCACACATGCTAAGGGCTCTCAAAATTGATCGTCATGTATGCCGGGATCCCGAATCTTATTTCTATGCCCGTCTTCAAGTTGATCATCATTAATCTATTTGGGTACCATAATCTTGGAATTCTTACTCAAGTGACCAAACATCATCCTAGACCCAAGCAATCTAGTACTACACCAACCCTTGCAATTAAGTTTTGAACATGCAACCATCATGAGCTTTGATTTACAATGCCAACCAATAACCATCTTCCTCTTGCTCCTCAATCCACAAATATTTCTAGGTTGACCATCCGTTTCAAGCAAACCATATTCAAGTGGGATAATTAAGCTTAGAGATGAGATATTTACCCACTTGAATGGAAGGATAGATGGTGATGGCTTGGGGAAAGGTATCTCCAATGTCCTTGCAAGCTCTACTCCCATGTGTTCTTTCTTGACAACTTCCACCTCTTCACAAACTTCTTCAATTTCAATCCTTTGTTCGTCAATTTCATCTAACTCTTCTCCATCACTCAAATCATAAATGGGAGGATGAGAGAAATCTACCTCCATATTGCTTTCTATCTCATCGGGAGAAGGTTCTTTAAGTTCAAAGGATTCACCACCAAGAAGGTTTGAGGCATGATCTTCATCACTAAGGGAACTCAATTCTTGCTTCATTCCCCCAAATCTTCATTCAAAAATTGTTTTGGAGGTTGTGCACTCTCCTTCTCAACATCAAATTCAATTTTCTTGGAGGAACTTTCCATGACTCTAGGTTCCCATGGAGGTTTCGCATTTTCTAAGTCTTTAACCACTTCTTCCTCTTCTTCAACAATCATGGCTTCCTTCAATTGCTCTAATACAAAATCTAACTCCTCATTCTCCACCGGATTTTTCAATCTCTCCTTTATGCTTTTCTCTTCTTTTGATCCTTCACATGTGGCCATGGAAGTACTTTGAGTGAATGGGTCTCGGGAGGCCAAAGTGTGCACTACCTTGGTCAAGATAGTCACATATTCTAGTGCACTCCTTTGCATATCCTCTTGCCCTTGAAGTAGCAAAATGAGAGACTCATCTATTGGGACTTGGGATGGATAAAAGGGTTCATTATTTTGGAGAAAGGATTCATAATAGGAAGGTGGTTCTTCTTGGTAAGGGTATGGAGATTGTGTGTATTGATGTGGTTCTTAGGAGTAATTATGATGGGATTGTGGTGGTTCCATATATGGTTCATATGGCTCATAAGGTTGTTGGTTTGGTGGGTATGAATTAGGGTCATATGGAGGTGTTTGGTAAAAAGGGGCTTGTGAGTATGGTTGAGGGCTATGTTGAGGGTATGGCTCATAGGCATATGGTGGTGGTTTTTGATAGTCACAAGGATGTCCACCATAGTCACTGGATTGATATGCATCATGGAATGGCTCTTGCTCATAGTGCATTGGTGGAGGTTATTGCCAAGAGGATTGATCACATGCATATGGCTCCTCCCAATTTTGATTGTTCCATCCTTGATGCATCTCCACATTGTAATCTCTACTTCCTACAACATAATTGTAACCAAACTCATAGCTAAAACACTACAAGAAAATAGCTCTATTGCCATGCTTTTAAAGCGTGGCGGAAAGCTGAAAAAAGTGTGGCGATAGCTTTTCGCCACGCTTTTTGAGCTACCGCCACGCTTTTGGTGACCTATCGCCACACTTTTTCTTTTGCCACGCTTTTTATAAATGGTCACCCGTTAAAGCGTGGCCGTATGTGGGAGATATGGTCACGCTTTAAAAGCATGGCCATATGGGAGATATGGCCACGCTTTTGAAGCGTGGCGATAGAGAGAGATATGGCCACGCTTTTTAAGCGTGGCGATAGCAAGATATGGCCACGCTTTCAAAGCGTGGCAATAGCCTTATAAAATTTAAAAAAAAAATCCTTTTTCTAATTTTTACCTTCATCGATACAAAATATAAAATTTTCAGTTCTTTTTTATTACCAAACTTATAAATATAGTATGCAATTTTTATTACAAGACAAATCAAATAATAATTAGTGACATATATAATTTTTGCTATAATTGTTTTATACATTAAAAAACTAATACTCAAATACAAAATAAATCTCGAGTTCAAATTCCAAAACTAAAAACTAAAGAAAAATACAAAAACAATACAACTTAAATCCTAAGTCCTTTGCTGTTCCTCCTTCTTCTAGCCCTCTTAAACTTCCTTCCCTTAGATCATACATAATTGTTCAACTTGTTCACTCCCTAAACCGCTCTCCATGATCTCTTCTTTCCCTCGCAAGATCCCGTCTTCTTCCTTCTAAAACCACACAAACTGATTAAACAAGAAGCAATAATAATTAAGGTGAAGAGAAAGGCTTGTTTTGTGTACCATGGTGGGAAAAGAGTGATGGAAATGCATGGTAGGCATGAAGGTGAAGCTGTTGTTTTGGATCGGAGAAGAGAAAAGTGTTTTGGATGAGTTTACAACTACGTTGCCTCCCATTGTAGACATTACTTGGCAATCCCCATACATTCTTGCTGCTGCTTCTTTCTTTCTTATGTTGAGGAGAAAAAGTTTCTTTAGTTGAGGCAAACCTGTTTTGTCACCCCAAAGAAAAAATATCAAAATCAGAATCCAACTAGCAAAAACAATAGCTGAGCTAATGACGAAAGCTAACGAGACATTCTCATTTCACTAACCCAAAGTACAACAATAAGGGAAGATTCCTTTCACAGACAAATAGGCAAAATCTCAGGAGTGTATGAAAGGAAACAAAATAGAATAATGTCCCTCACAATCTTTGGAAGATTTATTTTCTTCTTTCTTTCTTTTATAACACACATGTAAAAAATGTAAAAAATAAAATAAGCAAAAAGAGTAGTAAATATTATAGAGAATAGAGAGCATGACCATGGGGAAAGGTTGGAAGCTATGGTTTTGTGACGTTCACAGAAGACACACCCACTACTAGAAGAGTGTGGTGGAGTTGTACTAAGTCGGTTATAGTGGTAGTAATTTATTTTACTGGTGGGAAAAGGGTAAATGCGGTTGGACAGAAACTGATCAGCGCCACTTATTGCGTCGGCTATTACATTCCACCGGCTTCTTTCTTAATGGCTGGTTGTTCTTATTGGCACAGATCAATGGGGCAAAATTTTCATATTAATTGCAAATTGCACCATGCACATATTATATAAGGTCAGCTGGTAGTAGTAAGGACGTTGTTCTCACTAGTTCTTTTTTATGTGAAAAATGTAGTTTATGATTAAGTTCTATTTTTTACATGGAAAATGCAGAGTATTAGGTAAGAAAAAATCAAGTGAGATTTAGTTTGCTGCTAATATTGACATGTTTGAATGAAAGTTATAAAATTTCTTGAAGCAGTTCTATGTTCAAGTAATGAGATGCATTTGAATTTTCTTTTTTCCTTTTTCCATTAATGAGATATTTTTTAATTCTAAAAATGACATCGGAATGAATTTATACATTTGCTATATATGATGAATACAACTAATTTTAAATTGTAATTCTCTCAAGTAATATTTTCTTTTGTTTTTCTATGTATTTTGGAAATGATTTGTTTTCAATTTTATTTTTATATTCTTACATTCATCTAGATGCTTTATTTGAATTGTAGGCTACAACTATGATTTATACAACATATATCAAGCACAAACGAAAAGTTTAATAGAAAATAACTTCAGCAAATTAAAAAAGTATAAATTATAGTCACATTCAGTTTTTATAAATTTTAATCAACTCACATTGGAAAATCCAAGAGTAACATGCATTGATCTTCATCTGTAATGCCAAGTCTCCATCTTATTCTTTGTTCAAATAACCTAAAAGTCATAATGAAAGAAATAATACTACTAAAAGATTTGCCTAGTGAAAGCAATAGCTTGAAGTGTGAATGAGTTGATGGCTTGCTTACATATGGGGGCTGAGATGAACCAGTTTGGCTTCGTTAATATGATTACTCGTAAGCTTGAGAGGTAGCAGTGACAGAAATATGCTTGATATGCTTAAGTTGTGGCCAATTAAACAAGAATAATAAAAAATAAATTAAATATGAAATTATCTAATCAAGTTTCTAAGAAAAGGAAAAAGTAGAATTCAATCTAAGATATGACAATTAAAAAAAATAGTAAAAGAATACAATTTGAACAGATTATGGCCAGGGATCTCTGCTAGTCTGCTAGTTTGCTAGGTACACACGAATAATTGATAATAGTTGGTCAAACATCACAACAAGCATATGTACCCAAAGGGCTAAATCTAAGTTAGTACTTACAAATCATAAAATTTGACAAGTACACTATTTGGTTTACTTTTAAATGAAATAAAACACTACTTCATTTCTTCAAGTCTTATTCCTCTTAAGATGTTGCTTTCTTTCCTAATATTTTGATAAAAACTTGAAGTTACAACATCATAAAAATTGCATATAATATGCTTCAATTACTTTATTGTTTACTGTTTTACATTTTATATAATATACACACACATACATACCCTACCTCGTGCAAAATGACCATACTATGTACCCATATCTATGCTACATTTTCCTGAAGCATTAATGAATCCAACATTATTATAAACTACAGTCCACTTCGATCAAGAAGAGAATATCAACTTTGAGTAATTGAATTCATAAAAGTAAGACGTACTTGGCATGTGGCAAGGGTATCCTTACAGTTTTGAAGACTTCTAGAAAGAAAGAGCCACAGAAAGAAGTTTAGGCTCAAATTATATCTTCACAGCAATCTGAACACAGTACAACTAAGATTTTGTTATACCTCTCACGAAGAGACAATATCATTCCAGTGGTTACACCAGAAGCAGCTTCTTCAGCCTTTGATTTTGCCTGAACCAATAACAAATAGAACAGAGTACAATTTTAGAAAACAAATATCCAACCTTCAACGAGTCATGTACAATTGACGAACGTATTCCATTTTCCACATAGAACATTCTAATTAGAGAACATGTAACGCATAATCACATAGAATAAACTAAACTATAGTGGATTATATTTGATTACCTTCTTGGGTGCGAAAGGGTCATTATCGTAATATTCGTTGTCATAATCGGGAGAGGGCCTCTTCTCACCAGAACACGTTCCAGAAAATCCACCTTAAAAATCGAAGTCTTGCTGCGTTTGACAAAATTGAAGTGAGGGCCGAGATTCATAGATAGAAAGGGGAAAGAAAAAATAAAATTCGAAAAGGATGAGTGTCTTACATCATCAAAATGAGGAGAGGAAGCCATTGGTTTCAAAAACCCTAGATAGGGGAGGAAAAGATTGTTCACAACAGGTGATTCAGCAGCTAGGGTTCCTAAATTCGACCCCTTCGGAGGTTTATCTGAACTCTTCATCACGCTGCATTGCGACTCAGTTTCGCAAGGCGATTCGCTAGCTCGTTGTTAATTATACAATCAAAATGATCATGGTAACATCAATGCAATGAGTTTAATCAGAAAACGTGCACAGTACCATGTACACTGCAAAAAAGAATCAAACGAATCCAATGCCTAAATTCAAATAAGTTGGTAAGAACATAGATCAGGTTCCTTATTCCTACTACTATTTATTTCATTCAGGTTCTAGCCAACAAGGTAACAAACCAAGAAAGCCAAGTTACTATATCCAATTGCCATAAAAAACCAAATCCCTTTAAAACAAACTCTAAATCAGAAAAATTATCAGTTTAATTGAAATTGAAACATACCAATCCATAAGCTCCTGAAAATCCAGAACTGCTCTTCTCATCGTTCATAGATCTCAAAACCTTGGCGTCGGAGTCAACGTGTACCGCAACTAATTCCTTCTGCTCCTCAAGATCTGTGGAAGAATTCCCACTCTTGCCTCTGCCATCAACTACTCCCAAGTCCATATATAACACGAGACCAACGAAGAATGCATAAACCCTACAAATCCAATCGCCTGCCATAGGAAGATCTCCGCGCTAAGATACACGTAGAAGAGGAACATCGCTGCCGTCAAGTAGAAGAGCACATCTCTGACGAATGGTGCGGGGTCGAGGGAGAAGGGAGCGGCGTAGATGGCGACGAATCCGACAATAAGGGCGGAGACGAAGGTACCGGCGGAGAGGATGGTGCCGAATCCAGTGCGGTACTGGCCGGAGCAAAGCGCAGCGAGGGAGGAGAAGACGTCGGGGGAGCCTGATACGACATCATTGGCTGCGTGTGCGGCACAGACGCCAGAACCGCAACGCCACTGGCAGCAGAGGTGACGCCGGGAGCCATTGCAGCTGCAGAGCTAACACCAGAAGGTGGAATCGACAGATTCTGGTAGGCAAGGCTGGGCGGAGCGGCGCCTCCGGATGGATTTGGCAGCGGGGAGAAGTGCGGTGCCTAAGGAGACAGCGGCCGGAAGGAGGGGGCGGCGGGAGGCGCGAAGGGAGGTCTAGTGGAGACCTGAGGCAGCACATAGGAGAAGGTGGGATGATGCTGCTGCAACGTCGGTGGGGGCGGTGGCGTGGAGAGCATAGTCGGATTAGGATTAAGGTTTGCGGGAGCTGGAGATTGAGATAGGGATGTGGAAGGTGGAGTGTGAGGGGTTATTAGGTTTAGGAGTTGTGAGTGATGGAGACTGAGAGAGTCTCGAAGCTTTTGAAGTTTCAGGGTTATTGGGTTTGGGGTTATTAGTTTTTTTTTTTTTTAAAAACCTTTTGGCCACGCTTTTAAAGCGTGCCAAAAGAGTACCAGGATATGGCCACATTTTGTAAGCTTGGCCATAATGAAACTCTGTCGCCACGCTTTTAAAACGTCTTTGTTTCTCTCTATGGCCACGCTTTTGAAGCGTGGCAGAAAAAAACGTGGCCGTTTCTCTAATCAATTGCCACCCTTACAAAAGCGTGGCCGTTGATCCTTTTCGCCACACTTTTGAAGCGTGGCAAAAAAAAGTGGCCAAATATCTAATCTATTGCCACCCTTATAAAAGCGTGGCCATTGCCTACTTTTGGCCACGCTTTTGAAGCGTGGCAAGAAAAAAGCGTGGCCATAGGCCTTTTTTTCTTGTAGTGAAAGGATGAGAATTCATGGTAGCAAGGGAAAATAAAAACAAAAACTAGTAACAAATAAAGAGAACAAACTCCTACAACTACCAAAAACTAACAAAGAAACAAAAGGCAAACATATTCACAATATTCACATATATACAATAACCAATAACAAGGCACACAATTGCAATTCCCCGGCAACAACGCCGTTTGATGAACAAAAATTGTTGTGTTAGTATAGAATTTCACAAATGAAATCTCGTTGCAAGTATAGTTCTAAACCAACAAACAATTCCTCAATAAAAAATTTGTTTGTCACAAGTACAAACTCCAATAAAAATAACCGAAGTATTCAAACCTCGGGTCGTCTCTCAAGGAATTGCAGCCAAGTGTTCTTGTTATTGGTTAGGAAGTACGTTTTGGTGTTTTTGAAATAAGGGACAACAAATGTAAATAGCAAAAGAGATAAACTAACAACTAAGAAAGCTCTTGGCAAGGTATGAGAACTAGAAGTCCTATCCTTGTTATCATCATCAATTGTGACAAGAATTGTTCATTGCTCCACTTAGTTAACCTCTAACTATGAAGGAAAGTCAAGTGGATATCAACTTGAGATCACAAGTCCTAGCCAAATCATAATGAAAGACTAGCTTTAGTGACATTCAAGTCAACTAGCAACTTCTAATTATCAATCAACAAGAGAGTTTGATAACTCAAGAGTCACCAATTACTCAACACAAACCAAGAGGAGAAAAATCTACTCTAACATCCTTCCTAGCATTTTGTCAAATACTTGGAAAGCATAAAAGGAAAGCAAGATAAAATTGCAAGAAATGTAAATCTACAACTACCAATTGCAAGGAAATTAACAACAACAAAGAAAATCAACAATAAAAGAAATCAAACATAGATTGCATTAAAGGAAAATAAAAGGAACAAGAGTGAATTAACAACAAAGTAAACAAATACAAAGAGTAAAATGCTAAACTAGGAAAGCAAAGACAAAGGAACAAGAAATTGAAAAGAAAAAGTAAATCAAGGCATGAATTAAACCTAGATCTAAGAAATTCTAATCTACATCTAACCTAATTCTAGAGAGAAGAGAGAGCTTCTCTCTCTAGAAACTAACTAAAGCATGATGAAAACTCCACTATGTGCTCCCCCCCCCCCTTTGTTCTCTCTTGAATTCTACATGTAATAGCCTCAGAATTGAGTTGGATCTGGGCCTGGGAAGCTCAGAAATCGCCCCCAGCTTTTTCACTTTAATGATGTCATGTGCGAGCAATGACGCGTACGCGTGGGTCACGCGTACGTGTCGCTTGAAATTTTACGTTCCACGCGTACACGTCATGTCACGCGTACGCGTCGCCATGCGACTTCATCTTCTACGCGTGCGCGTATGTGATGCTTGCGCCTCGATGCATGTACTCTAAATCCTTGATTTTCCATGAGTTCTCCACTTTACATGCTTTTCTCTTCATTCCTTTGATCCATTCTTAGCCTTTTCAACCTGAATTCACTAACAAACACATCAAGGCATCTAATAGAATCAAAGGTGGATTAAAATTAGTAATTAAGGGCCTAAAAAATATGTTTTCACACTTAAGCACAAATTAGGAGAGAATCATGAAACCATGCTATTCTATTGAATAAATGTGAGAAAAGTTGATGAAATCCCTTAAATTAAGCACAAGATAAACCCTAAAATTGAGATTTATCACAAACGGAACTAGCATCTGCTCCCTTGAGTGGTGGTGGTGGTGTTCTTCTTGTTTTGGCCATTAGTTCAGTCGGTCAGCTTCCTAAGTGAGATCCCTTCGACCTAGTTCTTTTAGATTTTCAGTGTCAATTTTGGTGTATCTTAGGGTTTGAAATTAGAATTTTATGATGGTGGACTGGTTGTTGTAGTATTTGGTATTTTAGAATCATTACTGAACCTGAGCAATTTTTTTTGTTGCTGGATAACATCACTGAGTTGAATTTTGTTACTGGATAACATCACTGGGTTGAGTTTAATACATGAATAGTTGAATTTGTTGTTGTGTTGCTTAATAAATCACTTAGCTAAATCTTTTGTTGTTGTAAATTTTTTTGTTCCTTTGCCAAGTATATTGATTTTTTTTGTTGAATGGAAAATTTAGGATGGGAGTCTAGTTTCTGTGATAAGAAAATTGATGCTTTGATAAGCATGTGCTTATGCCTTTGGTTGGTTGGTGCGTGGTAGAAGTTAGGCCAATTAAGAGATTGTAATGTAAGAACAACGTTGCGAGTATAGCCCTTAACCAGCTAAAATCCGCCTTACCAATTTAGAAAGGTGTCACAAAAATTTAGAATAAAAATACTGGGAGTATGAATCCCAGGTCGTCTCCCAACGAGTTGTGAGAAAGGATGCTATTTTATTAATTAGGAATTTTCCAGAGAGTTTGAGTTTGGATAATGAATAATTGAATAATTGTAAATTAAAGCAATAAAAAATAAGAATGATTATTAATATTCTAGATAAAAAATCCTTGATTGGGGGAATGATTAATTGGAAGTTCTATCCTTGTTGGGGTCTCTTAAGTGTAGTATTAAAAAGGTTGTTGTTTTCACTTAGTTAACCCTTACTAAATAAAGGAAAGTCAAGTGATTGAGATAACTCTTATTCGCAAATCCTAGTCCTCTCCCTTGGGAAGGTCTAGCGTTAGTAAATACAGAACTAGCCAACAACTTCCAGTTTAATCAGCACTTAAGCCTTCCAACTCAAGTGTCTCCTTTTAATCAACCCCCATGTCAAGTATGGAGTTTACTCCATTGACATGAATATAATGCTCATAAAAATATAAGAAGAAGACATGATAAATTTAAATAAAATAGGGATTTAAAAGTAATTAAAAGTAAAAGTAATCCTTTGCACTAACAATTCATGAAAATAATCCAATTACTACTTTAAACAAGAATTAAGAATATGGAATAAATAAAAGAGTAAGTAAGGAAACAAACTAGAATAGTATATTCAACGGAGGTAATGACTCTTCAATATCCAAAAGCATAAAACTAAAATATGAATGTAAAGAGAACTTAGAGGGAGAGTAATCCTCTCTAAATTCAGCTCTAAAAACCTAAGACTATCCTAATGAGAATGTGTGAATGTCTGTAAAAGTGTTGTGTTGAGTCTCTGCATGTTTCCTGGTTTTATTCTGTGTTTCTGGGCCGAAAATTGGGTCAAAACGCGACCCGAAATCTTCCCCATTGTTTTCTGTTAATTCTGTAGATCGCACAGGTCACGCGTATGCGTCCGTCATGCGTGCGCATCATTTAGCGATTTTCCTTGTCACGCGTACGCGTTGTCCATGCGTTCGCGTCATTTGTGCAGACTCCAATCCACGCGTACGCGTTAGGCACGCACACGCATCGCTGCAATATTCTCCATTCCACGCGCTCGCGTGAGCCATGCGCGCACGTCGGTGTTCGCTGGTCATCTCCTTAGTTTCTTGTGTTCCTTCCATTTTTGCAAGCATCATCTTCATTCTCTAAGCCATTCCTGTCCTATAAAGCCTGAAACACTTAACACATGGATCACGGCATCAAATGGTATAAAGGAGAATTAAAATATACTAATTAAAGATCTCTAGGAAGCAAGTTTTCAACCATAAAACAATACTAGGAAGGAAAATGTAAAATCATGCAATTAGTATGAATAAGTGGGTGAAGACTTGATGAAACCACTCAATTAAACACAAGATAAACCATAAAATAGTGGTTTATCATTGGTAATGCAATAGGGTTTTGAATTTCAGCAGATTGTTGATATTGGCAAAACTCTGCCATTGTTCATGGAGCTTCAAACCTTAGTGTTGCTTCTTATTGTGTTGCAATATTATGCTTACTATCTCAGATTTTGTTTGTAGCTCCTTTAAAGCGCATGAGTAGCTTGTGTTTCGATGAAAAGCTATTTTTTCCTGTCACTTTACAAGGTGATTTAATTTTCTTAAACTTCTATTATCTCATATTTGATAACAACCTACTTTGTTAGATAGATTTTGGAAAAAGAAGTTCTAAGAACATTTTCTTTGTGCTGGTCTTGGTTTCTATCTCAGAAACTACTCCCATCATTTCATACATTAGAGATGTTGAGAGGCTTCTTTTACAATCACTAAGGTTATACAACTTGATACATGATGCTTCACTGTCTTTGAAAATTGGTAGGTATTTATCCTTTTTCGTGCTCTTATTGACAAAGAATCTAAGTTATAATTAGTGTTATATCTTGTTTCTAATTTTTATTTTGGTTTTTTATATCTTTTTTTTTATATCTTGTTTCTTATGTTAAACAGTGACAAGTGATTTGTAACACCCTAATTAGCCTAAGCCTTACCTCACGTCGTAAAGAAAAAGTTAATCAAAGGTTACGACAGTTCTAAGCTCATACGTATAATATATAGAAGAATAATATAATATCTAGAAGCCCGATGAAAATATAGCTCAATTATTGGATTTCAAATCGCAAAGCGTACTATCATAAGGCATAAGAAATAGAAGTGATATAAACAAGGTAATAGTATAATAGTATAATATCATAAGAAACTAGCCTCGACTCGCGGAGTTTAAGCCGGCTAGCCATATACAGACCATATAGAAACCTGACAGCTTTAAAACAGCTTATACAAGTTTTTCTCTAATAATACAAGCCTCTAGGCTAAACAAAATACAAAAGAGAGATGTATAAACAGATAACCAAAAAGACTCCAAAATAATCCAGGATCCTCCGCTTCTGTCACCATCCAACGCAACTCACCGAGCTAGGTTGCGACCTACATCTGAAAAAACACAACAAAGATATGGTATGAGAACCGGAGGTTCTCAGTATGGTAACAGTGCCCGGTGATGTAGGATATAAGACCCCGGGACGCTAAAGGCAATTCTAAGCTCCATATCCATCACAAGATTCAAGCTTAAAGCATTCTAAAAACAAATAAGCATAATAATAACCTCATCATAAATAAACCGGGTAATCTATCTTAAGAGATTTCTATTCTAACCAAACACCACTGTTCCACAGCCTTCACCAACCTATCTTCCATGCGATCCCATTGCCACCGCCTTTCAAACCTCCTCAATCCCAGTAGAAAGCACAATTAATAACAATGCAAGTAATTCACAAGTAAAAAGCATACAAGGCAAGTAGATCAAGTAAGTAATTAGACATGTTAATCAATTAGGCATACAAAATTCAAGTCGACAAAGCAAGAAAACAGATAGAAAATGCATATGATGAATGCCTGCCCTACTGGCTATGATATCACATTGTCGGTTCAACTGCCAACCCGACACATGTCCATGGAGACGTCGCCCTTTGGATTTCTCGTATGGGAACCCCCGAGATATAGTGCCTGGATCACTGTCCAGGTACCGGCGCTTGCTCGCCTATGGTCCGAAGGGATGCGAGCGGGATACTCTTGCCACAGACCTCACATCTCAACGTAAGCGGGACGAACCACCGCCCTTATGCCGCCGCCGCTACCTTGACAGGCGGGATCCAACCGCCGTCCCTGCCGGGCGCATAGCGTCTCATATTCTCAGTAAAAACAATATCTCAGTGGTTTTTCAGAAAACATTTTCAATATACAGAGATCCATCGCCTCAATTTGAGTCCTCGACTCATCTCAACTGCTGTCCATTCATAACTCAGTTTCCAATGTCCAAAGTTCATCATTCCTTATCTCATATATCACTCATCCTTCACCCAACGTCAAATCATTCTCAGTACGCCAGAAACCTAGGCCTCCATTTTCTAAGTTATCATAAAACCATGTATTAGGACTCTTAAGTTATATCCCATGTTCTAATACTCAAAACTAGTCCCAAAAGTCTTAAAATGGTGTTTTAGAAACTTACGACCTCGTTGGGAAGGTAGAATAATTGAAAAATAAGAAAATTTTAAGAAACAGGACGTGTGCGGCCGCACAGGGGTGTGTGCGTGCGCACGCCCAGGAAGTTTTAAGATGTGTGCGTACACACAGGGGTGTGTGCATACGTACAGGTGACAAAATTTCTAAAATATATTCCCTCGCACAACCTGTGCCAGCGCCCCCAACAGATTGACCTTCCCAACGTGTGCGTCTGCACAGGTTGAAGTTTTTACATAGATGTGTGTGCGCACAAGCTGTGCTGGCGCTGCGAACAGAATGCACTTCCCTGCCTGTGCGTGGGCATAGGTGTGTGCGTCCGCACAGGTCGACATACTGGCAGGGGTGTGCACCCGCACGAGAGTGTGTGCCCGCACACATCAGCAAATCTTGAAATTCTGCAACTTTGCAGAATTTCATATTTTTAACACTAACTTTGAAGGATCATAACTCCCTCTACACCTTCATTCTCTTAGTTTGTAGTGTTAATTTCCTTTTATGTTGGATTTAGCTTTCCTTTTAATGCAATTATGTTTTATGTTCTTTTATTGTTGATTTGAGTGCTATTGTTATTTTCTTGCAATTGGTAGTTGTTAGATTTTATCTTTTCTTGCAATTTATTATGCTTTCCTTTTATGCCTTTCAAGTGTTTGACAAAATGCTTGGTTAGATGTTAAAGTAGATTTTTGAGCATTCTTGGCTTGGAAAGAGGAATTAGGTAATCTTGAGTCATGAATACTGATGATCAAAAGATTGATGGTTTAGAATTCTCGTTGCAAGTATAGTTTCTAAACCAAGCAATCATCCTTTCATACAAAAGTTTGGTTGTCACAAGTAACAAACCCCTAAATAAATTGATAACCGAAGTATTTAAACCTCGGGTCGTCTCTCAAGGAATTGCAGGGAGGTGTTCTTATTATTGGTTATGAGTCTTGTAAATTGGGGGTTTTTTTAAAATAAGGAACAGGTAATTTAAATGACAAGAAAAATAAATTAATAAAAATAAAATCTCTTAGCAAGGTATAAGAAATTGAAGTCCTATCCTAGTTATCCTTATTAGGTATGATGAGAATTGGATTCTACTCTCACTTTAATTAACCCTTGCTAAACAAAGGAGAGTCAAGTGGACTAATTAATTTGATCCTCAAGTCCTAGTCAAATCCTATGGAAAGACTAGAGTTATTGGAGTACAAATTAACCAGCAAGGAATTCCAATTTCAATCAATAGCTGAGTTTGATAACTCAAGTGTTGCTAATTACTTAACCAAAGCCAAAAGGGGAAAATATCTTAAGTTAAATTAAAAGCTTTCATAAATAAATTAAAGCAAAATCAAATCTGAAATACCTCAAATTGCATTAATAAAAGAAAGTCAAATTAAACATGAGAATTCATAAACTAAATTGGAAAAATAAATAAAAGGAACATTGAACCTGGAATTTGAGAAGCAATCTAATCATAACAGAAATCCTAAATAGAAATCCTAATCCTAAGAGAGAGGAGAGAACCTCTCTCTCTAAGAACTACATCTGAAACCTAAAATTATGTGAATCTCCAAGTCCTCCCTTGAATGAATGGATTCCGCTGCTTTATAGCCTCTAATCTGTATTTTTTGGGCCAAAAACTAGGCCAGAGACAGTCCAGAAATTGCTGATTGCGAATTCTGTCACGCTGATTTTTGTCACTGCGATGCGTCTGCGTGGAGCACGCGTTCGCATCACCTAGCTGTATGGCCACTATGACAAATTATATATCAAATCGAAGCTCCGGACATTAGCTTTCCAACACAACTAGAACCGCATCATTTGGACCTCTATAGCTCAAGTTATGACCGTTTTAGTGCGAGAGGGTCGGGCTGACAACTTTGCAGTTCCTTCAATTTCTTGTATTCCTTCCACTTTTGCATGCTTCCTTTCCATCCTCTAAGCCATTCCTGCCCTGTAATCTCTAAAAACACTTAACACACATATCAAGGCATCGAATGGTATAAAGGGAGGATTAAAATTAATAAAATTAAGGTCAAAGAAATATGTTTTCAATCATAGCACAATATTAGGAAGGAAAACGTAAAACATGCGATTTCTATGAATAAGCGTGAGAATAATGGATGAAAAACCACTCAATTTAGCATAATATAAACCATAAAATAGTGGTTTATCAACCTCCCCACACTTAAACATTAGCATGTCCTCATGCTAAGCTCAAGAGAAGCTATAAAGAATGAATGGGGAATGGTAGAATGTATGAAATGCAACCTATCTATATGAATGCAACTACATGCAGAATGCTTTTTCCTACTTGGTTAAAAGTAAACAAATTTTCTAAGACAAACATAAATCAGATTCCACTAATTCAAATCATACAATAAAAGACAAGTAAACTTGTAAGAAGACTACTCATGAAAGCAGGGAACATAGAATCAAGCATTGAACCCTCACTGGTAGTGTATATCACTCTAATCTCTTAAGTGTGTAGGGTTAATCACTCTACTCTTCTCTAATCATGCTTTCTAAGCTTTGTTCTTCATCTAACCAATCAACAAATATTTAGTATACCAATGCAAACATCATGAGGTCTTTTCAAGGTTGTAATGGGGCTAAGGTAAGGGTGAGAATATATGTATGGCCAAGTGAGCTAAAATATGAATCTTTGACTAACCTAAGCTCTCACTTAACATACACATACTCTATGTAATTCTAAATTCATGCCTAGCTACCCATAATTTTCACTTTTTCATCTCATACTCATGCATCAACTTTTCTTTTAATTTTATCACATATGCATTGATCTTTTTATTAACTTAACTTTGCATTGGGGTAATTTTGTCCCCTTATTTATTTACTTATTTATTGAATATTTTTTTTCTTTTTTCTCTTTTTTTTTCTTTTTTTAGGAAAATAGAAAAATAAACATAACTTATCAATGCACATGGATTTTTAATTTTTCTGGTCTCACATGAGTAGGTACCCGAATTCCCAATATTTTATCAAAGTAAAAACATAACACATTCCCTTATTAACCCATGTTCCCACAGTTTCCCCACACTTAATTGTTACACAATCCCTATCTTAAGCTAACCAAAGATTCAATTGGGATATTTAATTGTTTTTCTACTTAAGGCTAGTGATGTGGTTATAGAACAGAATAAATGGGGAATAAAAGGCTCAAGGTGGCTAACAAGGGTGATGTAAAAGGTAGGCTTATTTGGGATAAGTGAGCTAATAACAAATAATGGCCTCAATCATATGTAAGCATGTAAATACACTAAATAGTGGACATATAGAATGGAACAAAGCAAAGATTACAATCATAGGGAAGAAAATACATAAGAATAAAAATTTATGGTTAAATAATGTAACCATATAAATAAGCTCAAAATCTCACAAGTTGTGTGTTCTTAGCTTTTTAAACTGTGTTCCAAATACAACTTCAAACAGGTTTAAAAAAAATTTCAATTTAAATTAGTGAAATACTATAAAAAATTTCTTGAAAAAGAAAATATTACTTCAACCAAGTAGTAACTAAATGCATAAAATCAAACAAGCATGCAATTAAACATGCAAATGCAACAACTAATTTAACAAAGAAAATTTAAACATTGGTGTTGAGACAGGAAGGTACTAACCCACGGAGATCAGTATCGACCTCCCTACACTTAAAGATTGCACCGTCCTCGGTGCATGCTGAGATGTGCAGATGGACGGGCTGTTCCAACTAGCGCTTTTCTCCAAAGATTTTGCAGATGGACTTGTCTGTCTCCCCATGTAAACGTCTTCTGGTTCCCTTCCGGGTGGCCATCCTGAAAGAAAAAGGGAAGAAAAATAACCCAGAAATAAAGATAAGAAAATAAATGAAGTATGGGTGGGTTAATGCCAAATGATAAGGGTCTCATTTACATGGAAGCTTCAACATGTACATGAGAAAATAATAGAAGCACATGGCATACCAATGGTGCAAAATTTGCAACAATGGGGAAGAGAGTGGCTAAGGAGAGATAATATAAATTCATGTCAATGCAAAAGTAATACAGATATAAAAGATTGGCATTGATTTAAATAATATTATGCAATCAGAATAAAACAAGTCACTAAGCATCCAAAATAATTCAAGAGAAGATGCAACAGTTAAATAAGAAAATTCAACACCAACAGAAAAGTAATAAATTTAGAAAAGAAAGTAAAAATATGCATAAAATTAAAATACAATGAATGAAATTATGAAAATAAATTAAGTAAAATAGAAAGAAGGTGAAAAAGAATGAGAAGTGAAATAAAGGAAGAAGAGATAAGTAAGAAAGAGGAAAGGAAAAATTAGGATTGGGGAAGAAAAGATAAGATTTTGGCGCTGATCTGGATAAACTGTGCGTCGCATGCGACGCGGACGCGTGGGTCACGCGATCGTGTGAGTTGTGATATTTTCAAGTGACGTAGATGCATCAGTCACGCGGACGCGTGACTTGATTTGTGCTAGTGGCGCGAGAGCAGCCTCGCGTTCGCGCAACTCTCTGTCTTAAGCGCGTATTGCCAAAATTCAGGGTGACGCGTGTGCGTGGGTAACGCGATCGCGTGAGTTGCCTTTCTTTTAAAAATGATGCGCACGCATGGGGCACGCGTTTGCGTGGTACGACTTATGCTTCTAGCATGGTTCCATCCCCACTCCATCATAACTTACTGCCATAAACCCATTTACGTCGATTTCACAGGGCCACGCATTCGCGTGGGTGACGCAGATGCGTGGGGAGGCTATTTCGCAAACGACGTGAATGCGTCAGCGACGTGGTTGCGTGGGCGTGTTTTTGCCTAAGGCACACCTCCAGCCACGCTTTCGCGTGACTTTCTGTTCAATTCTTTTTTCTTCCAAATGCACCTTATGACGCGGTCGCGTCAGCGACGCTTACGCGTCGCGTGCGTGTTTTTTTTTTTAGTGTGGGGAGGTTGATAAACCACTATTTCATGGTTTATCTTGTGCTCAATTGAGTGGTTTTTATTAATTCTTTACCCACTTATTCATACTATTTGCATGGTTTTACGTTTTCCTTCTTGATTTTGTGGTATGATTGAAAACATGCTTCTTTGGCTTTTATTTTCCTATGTTTAATTCTCCCTTTATACCATTCGATGCCTTGATATGTGTGCTAAGTGTTTTCAGAGATCATAGGGTAGGAATGGCTTGGAGGATGGAAAGGAAGCATGCAAAAGTGGAAGGAATACATGAAGTTGAAGGAACTGCAAAGCTGTCAGCCTGACCCTCTCGTACTAAAACGATCATAACTTGAACTACATAGGTCCAATTGACGCGGTTCTAGTTGCATTGGAAAGCTAACGTCCGGGCTTCGATTTGATATATAATTTGCCATAGTGGCCGTACAGCTAGGCAACGTGAACGCCTGCTCCACGCAGACGCGTTGCAGTGACGAAAATCAGCGTGGTAGATTTTGCCCCCAGCGATTTCTGGGCTGTTTCTGACCAAGTTTTCGGCCCAGAACACACATATTAGAGGCTATAAAGTGGGGAAATCCATTCATTCATAAATCATACTTTCATAATCTTAGGATTTAGGATTATGATTTCTATTATGTTTAGGCTACTTCTCTTCATCATAGGTTCAACATTCCCTTAATTTATTTTCTACTTATATTGATTCTATTACTTTAATTGTCATTTAGCTTTTCAATTTAGCTTATGAACTTTCCCATGTTAAGATTTGAATGTTCTATTTAATATATTTTGAGGTATTTCAGAATTATGATTGCTTTCTTTAATTTATGTATCCAAATTATTTTCATTCGAGTAGATTTTCTTCCCTTTTGGCTTTGGTTAAGTAATTAGTAATACTTGAGTTATCAAACTCAGCTGTTGATTGAAATTGGAATTCTTTGCTGATTAATTTGTACTCCAGTAACTCTAGTCTTTCCAGGAGTTGACTAGGACCTGAGGATCAAATAAATTTGTCCACTTGACTTTCCTTTGTTTAGCAAGGGTTGATTAAAAGTGGGAGCAGAATCCAATTCTCATCACACCTGATAAGGATAACTAGGATAGGACTTCAATTTCTCATAACTTTCCAAGACACTTTTATAATTATTAATTTATTTTTCTTGCCATTTAAATTACTTGTTCCTTATTTCAAAAACCCAAAAATACACTTTTACTCATAACCAATAATAAATCATACCTCCCTGCAATTCCTTGAGAAGACGACCCGAGGTTTAAATACTTCTGTTATAAATTTTATTGGATTTTGTTACTTGTGATAACCAAACTTTTGTACGAAAGGATTCTCTGTTGGTTTAGAAGCTATACTACCAACGTGATCATATTTTGTGAATTTCTTTACCGATAGAAACCCCCAACTCATGTTGGCGATCTAGGGTTGTTAGTTAATATTGTTTCCATTGACTCTAATCTCTTGCTAATTCAATTAGTGAGTTGAGTAGGACTTTTGGATTGAGATTAACTAGTCTTATTTGACTTTCTCCCTATGTTGAAGATAACATTGTACCTTCTTCTGATGTTGGAGATGACGAAATAGGATAAACTCTTGTTAATTATTGTTATGATTAGTGACTAGGATAGAAAGCCTATGTCCTTAATCCTTGCAATGAATGTCTCTCTTTATTAATTGCTTTCTTTAGTTGCTTGCCTTATTTTTTTGCCATTTATTTTCTTGCCCCTTTTATCAAATCAAACCTCCCTTGTTCCCTCATAGCCAATAATTGAACACTTCATTGCAATTCCTTGTGAGACGACCCGAGGTTTGAATACTTCGGTTAATTCTTATTGGGGTTTGTACATGTGACAACCAATCTTTTAAAACTTTGATTGGGCATTTCTTGTCGGTTGAGAACTATACTTGCAACGAAGTTATTTTCCTCTTAACTGAGAAGAAATTCTTAGCCGACGGTTGTGTTCTTTTCAGTGGTCTTTTCAGGTGTGTGGCACTTATTAGAAGCTTCTCCATGAGAAAGGAGATATATGAACATGATGGAGTTTGTAATTTGTAGTTTATATTTTAGATATTTATAATTCCTTATTTTTCTTGTCCTATGTATCTATCTAGATCATTAGGATTCTTCAATGTGTCTTGTTAGTTTGTACTTTAAAGTTTATATGTTGAAGATTTATAAAAAAATATTAGTTAAATATTTGAACTATCTATGTTGTTATATATTATATAAATGTTGACTTGTTGAGTAAATTATTTAATATATTAATTAATTAAAAAATAATATAATTTGGCAAATTATGCGTGTAATTTGTATTAAAAAAATTATTACAAAATAAATAGTGTTTCGTAACTAAAGAAAAACAAATGTTATAAAATCAAGTTACATTTTGTAACAAAATTTTATGATAGGAAAAAATATATTGTCACCAAAAATATTTTGAAGATCAAAATTTGTTATTACTTTTGTAACGACTTTTGGTTTTTTGTATCAGAAAATTTTGTTACAAAATATTACTTTGAATTGTAACAGTTCCATTTTTTTTACAAAAACTTTTTGTAATGGGACATACTGCAATGGCCCCTTTTGCTTCAAAAATTTTGATTTTTTGTAACAATTTTTTTTGTTACAAATATTGCTTTTTTTGTAGTGAGTGGCGCCTAGCTTGAGATTTCTCAAGTTAGGTGCCAGACACAACATCAACACGCAAATTGGTTCTGATTCCTTCAAGTTAGGCGCAATTCCTTCTCAAGTTAGGCCCAGCAACACACACACCAAGTGCCCAAACCACTCTGCCCCCTCCAAGTTAGGTGCCCCAATTACCAACTTTGGCGCCAACATTAACGAGCAAAATGGTCCCCACGCCTAAATTGCAGAGCCACGAAGATCTCTTTTAATTCTGATTAAACTTTAATTCATTTAAAAATAGGAAAAGATATTATTTAGTTTTAGAAAATATATTTTATGTTAATTAGGTTTAGATATAAAAGGGAAAAGAATCAGCCCTTCGGGCACTCTTCTCTTCTCTCTACCTCATTCTGTAATTTAAAGTTTTTCAGAATCCTTGTTTTCTCTCTGAACCATGAGCAACTAAACCTCCACTGTTAAGGTTAGGAGCTCTGTCTATTGTCTGGATTGATACTATTATTTTTTATTTTAATTCATGTACTGATTTCTATTTCAAGAATTGTTTTTGTTCTTTATCTTATGAATCTGGGTTGAACAGAAGTATGACGCTTATTCTAATTGTGTTCTTGTAAAACTTAGAAAAGCTCTTTACTTGAACAACAACTTGAAAAGAATTTCTCCTAAATTTCTAATTATCTGGACTTAACGAGATACGTGACCTCTTATATTTGGGTAATTAGGGTTTTTGTGGCATATAAACTAGAATTGAACTTCAACCTCTAATTGGAATTAAGTGACCCAGGAATTGGCGATTGATGAAGGTTAGATGAGACTAAAAAGTTCTAAGGAATTAGGGTTTAGTCACATATAGTTTTCCATGAATTGAATCTTGGATGATTAAAATAGTTAGTTAGAAAAGTCAATCTGGAAGATAGATATCTCTGAAGCCTTAACTGTTTCTCCATATATATTTCACAACTTGTTTATTGCTTGCTTTCTGATATTCTGAATTTACTGTTAATGCTTTTGAACTCTCGTAACACCATTTTCTATTTGTCTAACTAAGTAAATCACTTAACCATTGCTGCTTAGTCCATCAATCTTCGTGGGATCGACCCTCACTCACCTGAGGTATTACTTGGTACGACCGGGTGCACTTGCTGGTTAGTTTGTGGGTTATAAATTCCGCACCAAGTTTTTGGCACCGTTGCCGGAGATTGACTGTGATTGACAACTATTAGTTGTTTAATTGCTTAGATTAGGCATTTTAGTTTTAATTTTGTTTAATTTTACTTAGTAATTTTCGAAAATTAAGTACTTGTATTTTTCCTATTTTCTAAAATTAAGTTTGGTGTTACTTAGTTGATTTTATTTTAATTTTCTTAGTAAATTTCAAAATTTTTTGCTTAATTTCAGTCATCATTTTCGAAAATTTTTTTTCATTAATTAGTAAGTGTTTTTATTTTATTATTTTGCATAGGTTATCTCATTGGGAATTTTCTACACTCTGACGTAGAGAGTCCCATCTTTTCTTATCTTTTGTCTGTTTATGAGCAGGAACAGGGACAAGGAACCTCTTATAGAGTTTGATCCCGAACCTGAAAGGAATTTGAGGCAGCGCTTACAACAAGCTAGACTTTACAAGGCTAGTAAAAATCTGAGTGAAACCTCTATGGATTATAATCGTGATGTGAATGCCAATATGGCAAATCTGAATGAGAATAAGCAACCTAGAAGAGTGCTTGGCTCATACACTGCTTCCAATGAAGATCTCTATGGCAAAAGTTTTATGGTGCCTCCTATAGCTGCAAACAATTTTGAACTAAAGCCTCAGCTAGTCACTCTTGTGCAACAAAATTGCCAATATCATGGACTTCCTCATGAAGACCCAAATCAGTTTATTTCTAATTTTCCACAGATTTGTGATATTGTGAAAACTAACGGAGTGAATCCTGCGGTATATAAACTCATGCTCTTCCCATTCGCTGTGAGGGATAGAGAAAAGCTGTGGTTAGATTCTCAACCCAAGGAGAGTCTGGATACTTGGGATAAGGTGGTCACTAGATTTCTGACTAAATTTTTCTCACTACAAAAGTTGACAAAGCTGAGGGTGGAGGTTCAGACCTTCTGACAAAAAGATGGTGAGACCCTTTATGAAGCTTGGGAAAGATTTAAGCTACTGACTAGGCAATGCCCTCCGAACATGTTTTCTAAATTGACTCAGCTGGATATCTTTTATGAGGGCCTATGTGAAATATCCAAGATGTATTTAGATAATTCTGCAGGTGGTTCACTACACATGAAGAAGACACCAGAGGAGACCACTCAGCTTATTGAATTGGTTGCTAAAAACCAATATTTATACTCATCTAACAGGAATCCTGTGAACTATGGAACTCCTTAGAAGAACGGTGTCATGAAAGTAGAAGCTTTTGATGCACTTTTTACTCAAAACAAAATCTTGTCTCAGCAGATGAATTTACTTACTCAACAATTGAGTGGGATGCAGGTTTCATTAGTCAACACTCAGACTGCACCTCAAGAGGCCCCTTATGACATAACTGGTAACTCTATGCAAGGTGAGAATTATGATTATGTTCAATCTTCTACTGAACAGGTCAATTACATGGGGAATGCTCCTAGAAACACCAATAATGATCCATACTCTAAGACCTATAATCAAGGATGGAGAAATCACCCAAATTTTAGGTGGAGAGAGAAACCTCAAAGATCACAGAATTTTAACAATAATTCTCAGGGCAATTTTCAATAGAACAATCAAAATAACCGCCATTTTCAATCTTATCAATAACAACCACCTCAGTACGCAAATTCTCAGCCCCAACAGAACACTAATTGGGAAACACTACTGAATAATTTTATGCAGGAAACTCAAGCTTCCATCAGAAACTTGGAGGTACAAGTAGGCCAGTTGAGCAAGCAATTACCTGAGAGGCCTCCAAGTACATTTCCTGGTGATATAGTGGTGAATCCAAGAGAAGACTACAAGGTCAAACAATTGAGAAGTGGTAAAGTAGCTGGTTCTGAGACTAAGGTCAATGAAGAACTAGTTGAAAAAGGGGCTCCAGAGGAGAAGAAAGAAGAAGAGGAGCAAGCCTCTCCTAGGCGTGCAGATAACCATTCCCAGTCTCTCTTGACACTCATCCTACATTGCCAAAGGTGCCTGAATACAATCCTAAAATGCCATATCCTCAGAGGCTTTAGAAGGCTTCCAAGGACAAGTAATTTTCTAGATTTTTAGAAGTCTTCAAGAAGCTGCAGATCAACATTCCTTTTGATGAGGCTCTTGAGCAAATGCCTCTTTATGCTAAATTCATGAAAGAACTGTTGACTAACAAGAGGAATTGGAAGGAACAAGAGACAATGGTGTTAACTAAGGAATGCAGTGCTATTATTCAACATAACCTTCCTGAGAAGATGTAGGATCCAGGGAGCTTTGTAATTCCTTGCACCATTGGGGATGTCACTATTCAGAGAGCTTTGTGTGATCTTGGAGCTAGCATCAATCTTATGCCATTTTCAGTGATTAAAAAGCTCCAAATTGAGGAGGTAAAACCTACTCCTATTTCTCTTTAACTTGCTGATCTTTCTATTAAATTTCCTGTGGGGGTTGTTGAAGATTTACTTGTAAAAGTAGGGCCATTTATTTTTCTTGATGATTTTGTTATATTGGATATGGAAGAGGATAAAAGGTCCTCTATTATTCTTGGAAGATCCTTTTTAGCTACAGGTAGAGCTCTGATTGATGTACAAAAGGGTGAATTAACCCTGAGGGTCAATGAAGAACAGGTGGTCCTTAATGTATTTGAAGCCCTCAAACACCCTAATGATTCTGAAGGGTGTATGAGAGTTGATGTTGTTGAACCACTTGTTCAAGAGGTACTAGAAGTTGAGGTACTTGATGATATTCTGGATCGTCTTTCTGAATATGAATTACTTGAGATTAATGATTCACCACCCCAGAAGAACTTGGTGAACACGCCTAAGGTGGAGGAAGAAGTCCCCAAGCTTGAGCTAAAGCCTTTACCTCCTTCTCTGAAATATGTGTTCTTAGGTGAAAATGATTTATATCCAGTGATTATTAGCTCTTCCTTGAAGCCTGGAGAGGAAGAGGTGCTTATTACAGTGCTCAGGAGCCATAAATTAGCTCTTGGATGGACCATTGGTGATTTAAAGGGGATTAGTCCAACCAAGTGTATGCATAAGATCCTTCTTGAAGATGATGCTAAATCGGTTGTGCAACCACAAAGGAGACTTAATCCAACTATAAAAGAGGTGGTCCAAAAAGAGGTAATGAAATTATGGAAAACCGGCATTATATATCCTATTTCTGACAGCCCTTGGGTGAGTCCTGTGCAGGTAGTTCCCAAGAAAGGAGGGATGACAGTGATCAAGAATAAAAAGAATGAGTTAATTCCTACAAGAACCATAACAGGATGGAGAATGTGCATAAACTACAGGAGGTTCAACACTACTACAAGGAAGGATCATTTCCCCTTGCATTTCATTGATCAGATGCTTGAGAGGTTAGCTAGTCATGCTTTTTATTATTTTCTAGATGGATATTCTGGATATAACCAAATTGCAGTAGACCCTCAAGATCAAGAGAAAATAGTATTCACATGTCCTTTTGGAGTATTTGCTTACAGGAGAATGTCATTTGGACTTTGTAATCCTCCAACAACTTTTCAGAGGTGTATGCTTTCAATTTTTTCTGATATGGTTGAAAAGTCCATTGAGGTGTTTATGGAGGATTTTTCTATTTTTGGTAATTCTTTTGAATCCCGCCTTAAGCATTTATCTCTGGTCTTGAAACGGTGTCAACAATCAAACCTTGTTTTAAATTGGAAAAAAAATGTCATTTTATGATTACAGAATGTATTGTTCTTGGACACCGGATTTCAAGCAAATGGATTGAGGTTGATAGAGCCAAGGTGGAGTTAATTGAAAAACTACCACCACCATCTAATGTTAAGGCAGTTAGGAATTTCTTAGGTCATGCAGGATTTTACAGAAGATTTATAAAGGATTTTTCTAAAATTGCTAAACCATTGAGCAATCTCTTAGTTACTGATGTTCCTTTTGTATTTGACACTGAATGTCTGCATGCTTTTGAAACTCTAAAAGCAAACCTTACCTCTGCGCCCATCATAGCCCCCCCACGGAGATTTACCATTTGAATTGATGTGTGATGCTAGTGATTATGCTATAGGAGCTATTTTAGGACAGAGGCATAGCAAGCTTATACATGTCATTTATTATGCTAGTCGTGTGTTAAATAATGCTCCACGATTTGATATATAATTTTCCATAGTGGCCATAGAGCTAGGCGATGCGAACGCGTGCTCCACGCGGACGCATCACAGTGACAAAATTCAGCGTGGCAGATTTCGCCCCCAGCAGATTTCTGGGCTGTTTCTGGCCCAGTTTTCGGCCCAGAAAACACAAATTAGAGGCTATAAAGTGGGGGAATCCATTCATTCATAAAAAAGCTTTGATATACACAATTTTAGGATTAGATGTAGTTTTAGAGAGAGAGGTTCTCTCCTCTCTCTTAGGATTAGGATTAGGATTAGGATTAGGATTAGGATTGCTTCTCAATTTCCAGGTTCAATGTTTCTTTTATTTATTTTTCCCAATTTAATTTATGAATTTCCATGTTAGATTTGAATATTCTATTTAATATAATTTGAGGTATTTCAGATTTAAGATTTCTTTCTTTTATTTATGTTACTGTTGCTTCCCATCTGAAGGCATTTTTATTCGAATAGATTTTCCTCGCTTTTGGTTTCGGTTAAGTAATTAGTAACACTTGAGTTATCAAACTCAGCTGTTGATTGAAATTGGAATTCTTTGCTGGTTAATTTGTACTCCAATAACTCTAGTCTTTCCATAGGAGTTGACTAGGACTTGAGGATCAAATTAATTAGTCTACTTGACTTTTCTTTGTTTAGCAAGGGTTAATTAGTGTGGGAGCAGAATCCAATTCTCATCACACCTGATAAGGATAACTAGGATAGGACTTCAATTTCTCATACCTTGCCAAGAGATTTTATTAATTATTAATTTATTTTTCTTGTTATTTAAATTACTTGTTCCCTATTTCAAAAAAAACCCAAAAATATATCTTTTTACATAACCAATAATAAATCATACCTCCCTGCAATTCCTTGAGAAGACGACCCGAGGTTTCAATACTTCGGTTATCAATTTTATTGGGTTTGCTTTAGTGACAAACAAAACTTTTGTACGAAAGGATTCTCTGTTGGTTTAGAAACTATACTTACATTGTGATTATATTGTTTTATATAAAATCTCTTTACCGATAGAAAATCCGATCGTCAAAATGGCACCGTTGCTGAGGAATTGCAAACGTGTGCCTTATTATTGGTTATTGTAAATATTTACTTTTAAATTGATTTTTTTTCGGAAAAAACAAATTCAGATTTTTATTTTAAAATTTTTATCTTATCTTATCTTAGTTTATATTTCAAAATTCAAAACTTTTTCAAAAAATCATATCTTTTTCAAAATCTTATCTTATCTTATTTCAAATTCAATTTTCAAATTTCAATTAAATTCCATAATTCAAAATTCAAATTTTAAAATTTAAATTTAAAATTTAAAAAATCAAACCTTTTCAAAATTTAAACCTTTTTCAAATCTTTATCTTATATTGTTGTCAGTGTTTCTAGTTTTAGGAGTTTATTTTCATAATTTTTTTATTAGTTTTTGTTTTTATTTTGTTTTGCTACTATGAATTCTCACACCTTTGGTTTCAAGTTTGGTTCCAATGTTGTTGTAAGGAATGGAAACTATAATGAAAATAGGCATCAAGGTTGGAAGAATTAAAGATGGGAAGAGCCACAAGGATTTGATCAACCCTCTTGGCAACAACCCCCTCCAATGCGCTATAACCAACAACCATTCTGTGATGTATACCAAGACAATAGTTATGGTGGATCCTTTCGTGACGAACAACCTCCACCAAATTACTATAGTCAAGAGCCATTCCAGAGAGCGTACCAAGATGATGGATATGGTGGACCCCCTTGTAGTTACCAACAAAGCCCACCATATGATTATGAACTGCCTCCTCAACACAACTCACAAGCCCCCTACTACCAAACACCATCACATGATTCTAACATTTATCCACCATATCAACCATCCTATGAGCCATATGAGCCATACATAGATCCACCCCAATTCCAACCCAGTTACTCCCAATGACCACCACCTCCATATACACCACATCCATATCCATCAATCCAAGAGCCTTATGATCCTACTTATGATATCCGAGTAGAATAAGAATCAAGGGATCCTCTCAAGGAAACAATGGATCGATTTCAAGTAACCCTGTGTCAATTGGACCGAGCGATAAACCAAACAGCACCCGAAGCTTTCATGGCTAAGGAATCTCAATTTGAGAGCAAGGAATTGAAGTGTGCTGTGCAACAAGTGGAAAAGATGGAGAGTGATGAACCACCCTCTTATCATGAACCTTTCCTCCCAAATAATGAGCCCTCACATCTACCTCAACCTTCAATGCATGATACTATTGGTGTTCTTCTTCAAGGGCAAAGAGAGATGAAATGGGGAGTACTAAAATTCGTGACTGCCTTTACCGAGGTAGTAAATCGATTAGCTTCCCAACATCGGAGTACTCAAAGTAATCCCATCGCTACATGTGGAGAATCAAAAGAAGAGCGTAGCATAAAAGAGACACTAGAAACTCTGGTGGACAACGAGGAACATGGCTTTGTATTGGAAAGAAACTCTGGTGGACAACGAGAAACATGGCTTTGTATTGGAACAAGTGGAGGAAGCCATAATAGTTGCAGACGAAGAAGTGGTTGAAGATTTAGGAGATGCTAAACCTCCATGGGAATCTAGAATTGTAGAGTACTCCTCCAATAAGATTGAAATTGATGTCAAGAAGACCAGTGCACAACCTCCATGGCATATTCCTTATGAAGACTTGGATGGGATAGATCAAGAAGAAAGTTCCCTTGGTGATGTGAATCATGCATCAAGTCCTCCTAGTGATAAATCTACATCCACAAACGAACTCCTTGAGTATGAAGACTCTTCTCTGATTGAGTCTGCAAATGATGTGGAAGTAGAAGCCCTTCGAAAAGGATGGACGGGAGTTATGTACGCTTTGTCAAGAACGTTGGAGACTTCTCAACCTAGGTTGTCGTCTACTCCTTCACTTGAGTGGGTAAAACTTATCTCTGTTCGTCTTCCTATCCCACTTGAGTACGGTATTCTTGAAACGAACGGCCAACTTAGGAACCTTTGTGGCATAAAGTGTAAGAGGAGACTGTTTAGTGGTTGGAGTTGCAAATCAAGGCTCATCAAAGTTGATATTTCAAGGGCTAGATATAAGGGCTCAACTGGTGATAATTTAGTTAGATCTAAAAGAAGAATTTGGTACTCCGTAGAGAATTCAGATTGCTTACCACCCGGATGGAATCATCATGTTCCACTTGAAGACGGGTGCAGAAACAGGATTTGGGATCCAGGCATACATGAGGATCCACTTTGGGAGCTCAAGACTTGTGAAGAACTCCCTCAAGGCTTGGCAAATTCACTTGAGGATAATGAAGATTATTGGAAGTCCAAGCATTGGTGGCAGTTTCAGGATGAATTCAAGCTCAAGCCTCCATGACAAAGAGCTCAACAAATGTCCAACTTAAGGACTTTAACTAAAATTACTAGGTGGGAGACAACCCACCATGGTATGATCATTCTCTTTCAGTTTTAGTTTTATTTTAATTTGTTGATTGCTTATTTTTATTAGTGTTCATTCATAATTCCTACATATTCATCTGCATTTGCATTTGCATTCTGCATAAAAAAAAAGCACGCAGGCAACGCGACAGCGTCGCTGACGCGTCCTCGTCACCAGTGCGATTTGAAGAAAAGAGAATAGGACAGCAAGTCACACGAAAGCGTGGCTGGAGTCGTGCCTTAGGCACAACCATTACCACGCGACCGCGTCACCCATGTAGCCACGTCATTTGAAAAATAAGCCTCCCACGCATCCACGTCACCCACGCGAACGCGTGCCCTTAAAAATCGACGTAAAAGAGGTGTATGGCAGCAAGTTATGATGGAGTGGGGCTGGAGTGATGCTAGAAGCACCAGCCCTATCATGCGACCGCGTGCCCCACGCATCCGTATCGTCCTCCAAACATGGCCATCCACGTGATCGTGTCAACCACGCAATCGCGTCACCTAAATATTTTGGCAAAATGAGTTTGAGACAGAGAGTTGCGCGAACGCGTCGCTGCCCTCGCGCCATTCGCACAAATCAAGTCACGCGACCGCGTGACCCACGCGTCCGCGTCACTTGACAAAAATCACACACCACGCGATCGCGTGACCCAGGCGTCCGCGTCATATGCAACGCACAACTTATCCAGATCAGCCAAGATATCTTATCTTTTCTTCCCGAAATCCTAATTTCTTTCTTCTTTCTTTATTTTCTTCTCCCCCTTTACTCTTCTATCCCTTTAATTTAATGCATTTATTTGTTCTTTTTTTCTTCTCAATTTCATTTTAGCTTAATTCCTTTTGGTTTCTTTTTCAATTCTTTTTCATGCATTTTTATGTTGGTGTTGGAGTTTTATTTGGATAGTACCTTATTTTATTTGAGCATGTGGCTATTCTGAGGAGAGATTTGACAATTGACATTTACTTATGGCTCTCATATACATTTGGATTACATTATTTTCATCCTTATTTTAACTTGCACACCCAGTGTTTATGAAAAAGATTTTATGGCATTTTGAATCTTATTTTATTTTACTCTTTCACTTGCATACCTCTTTTTCACAACACTTGTGCTCCACATGTATTTAGGATTATCATTCACAATTGTCATCATTACACATGCTCTTTAATTTGACACATTTTATTACTTGATGCTTGAGCTATGCTTCTCATGCCTATTATTTGCATGTTTTTACCCTCTTGCATCTAATTATTTTGAATTGCCCTTTTTTTATCTTTATTGTGGTCTTCCCTACATGTTGTAGCTACCATGTAGTTGGGCTATCATCTTTTCTTTGGCATTCCTTATCACTTGGAATTTCCTCCCTTCCAGTCTTAGTTTTCTATATTTCACACTATTCCTTTTTGTTCTTCCTTAGGCATGGGTACCAAGAAAGGAAAAGAAAAGGCCACTGACAAGACACCGGCACGGAGAGGAACCAAGAGACCTCCAGCTAAGGCGCCTCTATCTACAAGCATCAGTTGTAGCAACCCGTCCACTTGTACATCTCAGCATGCACCGTGGATGGTGAAATCTTTAAGTGTGGGGAGGTCGATACCGATCTCCATGGGTTCGTTACTCTTCTATCTCAACACCAATGTTTTATTTTCTTTATTTGTTCATTGTTGCATTTGCATATTTGATTGCATATTTGTTTGATTTTGTGCATATTTTACCACTTGGTTGAAGTAATATTTTCTTTTTCAAGAAACTTTTTATAGCATTTCACTAATTTGAAATAAACCTTTTGAAAAACTTGTTTGAAGAAATTTTAATTTGGAACATAGTTTAACAAGCTAAATAACACACAACCCGTAAGATTTTGAGCCTAATTACATGGTTTCATTATTTAACCAAAAATTTTTATTCTTGTGTGTTTACTTCCCTATGATTGCAATCTTTGCTTTGTTCCACTCTATATGTCCATTATTTAGTGTATTTACATGCTTGCATATGATTGAGACCATTATTTATTTTTGCTCACTTATCCCAAATAAGCCTACCCTTTCAATTACTTTTGTTAGCCATTTTGAGCCTTTTAATCCCATTTGTTCTATATTTTACCACATCACTAGCCTTAAGCGGAAAAATAAGTAATCACCCCAATTGAATCATTGGTTAGCTTAAGATAGAGATTGTGTATCAATTAAGTGTGGGAAAACTGTGGGAACATGGATTAATAAGGGAATGTGTTATGTTTTTACTTTGATAAAATATTGGGAATTTGGGTACCTACTCATGTGAAACTAGAAAAATTAAAAATTCATGTGCATTGATAAGTTATGTTTACTTTTACTTTTATTTATAGATTTAAAAAAAATCCAAAAATATTCAAGTAATTAAGTAATTAAATAAATAAGGGGACAAAATTACCCCAATGTTAAGTCTAATGAAAAATCAATGCATATGTGATGCAAGTTAAGAGAAAAGTTGATACATGAGTATGTGAAATATGAAAAAGTGGGAAAATTATGGGTAGCTAGGCGTGATTCTAGGGTTATATAGAGTGTATGTATGTTAGGTGATAGCTTAGGTTACTCAAAGATTCAATTTATAGCTCACTTGGCCATACATATATCCTCACCCTTACCTTAACCCCATTACAACCTTGAAAAGACCTCATGATGTTTGCATTGGTGCATTAAATAATTGTTGATTAGTTAGATGAAGAACAAAGTTTTAGAAAGCATGACTAGATAAGACTAGAGTGGACTACCCTATACACCTGAGAGATTAGAGTGCATATACACTACCAATGAGGGTTTAATGTTTAATTATATGTTCCCTGCTTTCATGAGCTATCTTCTTACAAGTTTACTTGTCTTTTATTGTATAATTTGAATTAGTGAAATCTGATTTATGTTTGTCTTGAAGAGCTTATTTACTTTTAACCAAGTAGGTAGAAATATTTTACATGTAGTTGCATTCATATAGATAGGTTGCATTTCATATTCTTTACCATTCCCCTTCACTCTTTTAGTTCTCTTGAGCTTAACATGAGGACATGCTAATGTTTAAGTGTGGGGAGGTTGATAAACCACTATTTTATGGTTTATATTGTGCTAAATTGAGTGGTTTTTCATTCATTATTCTCACGCTTATTCATAGAAATCGCATGTTTTACATTTTCCTTCCTGATTTTATGCTATGATTGAAACCATGCTTCTTTGGCCTTATATTTGCTAATATTAATCCTCTCTTATTACAATTCGATACCGTGATATGTGCATTAAGTGATTTCAGGATTACAGGACAGGAATGGCTTGGAGGATGGAAAGGAAGCATGCAAAAGTGGAAGGAATACAAGAAATTGAAGGAACTGCAAAGCTGTCAGCCTGACCCTCTCGCACTAAAATGCACATAACTTGAGCTACATAGGTCCAAATGATGCGGTTCCAATTGCGTTGGAAAGCTAACGTCCGGGGCTTCGCGAACGCGTGCTCCATGCGGACGCGTCGCAGTGACAAAAATCAACGTCCCAGTTTTCGGCCCAGAAAACACAGATTAGAGGCTATAAAGTGGGTGAATCTATTCATTCATAAAAAAGATTTAATATACACAATTTTAGGATTAGATGTAGTTTTAGAGAGAGAGGTTCTCTCCTCTCTCTTAGGATTAGGATTAGGATTAGGATTTAGTATTTCTCTTAATTTTAGGATTGCTTCTCAATTTCCAGGTTCAATGTTCCTTTTATTTATTTTTTCCAATTTAATTTATGAATTTCCATGTTAGATTTGAATATTCTATTTAATATAATTTGAGGTATTTCAGATTTAAGATTTCTTTCTTTTATTTATGTTACTAGTGCTTCCCATCTGAAGGCATTTTTATTCAAATAGATTTTCCTCCCTTTTGGTTTCGGTTAAGTAATTAGTAACACTTGAGTTATCAAACTCAGCTGTTGACTGAAATTGGAATTCTTTGCTGGTTAATTTGTACTCCAATAACTCTAGTCTTTCCATAGGAGTTGACTAGGACTTGAGGATCAAATTAATTAGTCTACCTGACTCTCCTTTGTTTAGCAAGGGTTAATTAGAGTGGGAGCAGAATCCAATTATCATCACACCTGATAAGGATAACTAGGATAGGACTTCAATTTCTCATACCTTACCGAGAGATTTTATTAATTATTAATTTATTTTTCTTGTTATTTAAATTACTTGTTCCCTATTTCAAAAAAACCCAAAAATATATATTTTTACATAACCAATAATAAATCATACCTCCCTGCAATTCCTTGAGAAGACGACCCGAGGTTTCAATACTTCGGTTATCAATTTTATTGGGTTTGCTTTAGTGACAAACAAAACTTTTGTACGAAAGGATTTTCTGTTGGTTTAGAAACTATACTTACAACGTGATTATATTATTTTTATAAAATCTCTTTACCGATAGAAAATCCGATCGTCAGGCACCTAACTTTGCAAACTTGAGTTAGGTGCTACATTCATGCCAGGATTGGAATTCCTCTCGGGAGGGGTGGCGCCTAACTTGAAGTTTCTCAAGTTAGGTGCCACATAAAGCGTTGAGCACCATTGTCTGGGAGTAACTGAAAGAATAATTAAAACTTAAAGAGAGTTCCCCAGTTAAGTGCTTGTGGTGTTTTTCTGTCAAGTGAAGCTTGAGACAAAATATTTAAAGTCACGGCTAGGCTCAAGGTGCAAAGAACCAAAGAAAAGAGAATTAATGGAAAATTGCTGTGTTCAAGGATTAAACTGAAGTATAAAAGATTAGAGAATTCATAATATTATCTGGATTCTAACTCCGAATGACAGTGACATTCCTTTGATTCAAAGGATAGTGGGATGCCAAAACTATTCAGGATTGCAGTGTGTAAACCCCACTTTAAGAAGAGACGTGAGCCTAACTGAACTATCACTTCTCATGCAAATTCACATTTTAAACCTGTATTAGTTTTGGTTGTTTGAGGACAAGCAACAATTCACGTTTGGTGTTGTGATGCGTGAGCATCTTTCCTATCTTTTCCTAGTGAATTTGCATTCAAATTGTCGAGTTTAATCAAGAATTAATTATCTTTTAGCCACTATGGATTCTACTTTGAGTCGTGTGCAATTCTGTTTATTTCAGGTAGTATTCAGATGGATTTCATGGATTTTCTGTAGAAAAAGAGAAAAAGGCGAATGATGCTGTCAACCCTGACCTCTCTGAACTCTAACGAAAATAAATCGAGCTACAAAGGTCCAATTGATGTGCTTCAAATGGCGTTGGAAAGCCAACTTCTAGAGCTTTCCAACGATGTATAATAGTCCATACTTCTTTTCCACAATTTAGCAAGGGTGGCACCTAACTTGAGGTTTCTCAAGTTAGGCGCCAAGATCAACTATATACACGAATCCAAGGCTGAACAAGTGGCGCCTAACTTGAGATTTCTCAAGTTAGGCACCAGGACAAAGCAAGGGGCGTCCAAGGAGTCTGCCAAGGTGGCGCTGATGAACGGATAATTTATACGCCTTTTGGCATTGTTTTTACATAGTTTTTAGTATGATTTAGTTAGATTTTAGTATATTTCTATTAGTTTTTAAATAAAAATCACATTTCTGGACTTTACTATGAGTTTGTGTGTTTTTCTATGATTTCAAGAATTTTCAGGCTGAAATTGAGGGACTTGAGCAAAAATCTGATTTAGAGGCTGAAGAAGGACTGCAAATGCTGTTGGATTCTGACCTCCTTGCACTCAAAGTGGATTTTCTGGAGCTACAAGAGTCCAAATGGCACGCTCTCAACTGCGTTGGAAAGTAGACATCCAGGGCTTTCCAGAAATATATAATAGTTTATACTTTGCTCAAGTTTAGATGACGAAAACTCGCGTTCAACGCCAGCTTTCTGCCCTATTCTGGCGTTAAACGCCAGAAACAAGTTGCAAAGCAGAGTTAAACGCCAGAAACAAGTTACAAACTGGCGTTCAACTCCAAGGAGGACCTCTACACGTGAAAGCTTCAATGCTCAGCCCAAAAACACACCAAGTGGCGCTGGAAGTGGATTTCTGCATCATTTACTCATTTCTGTAAACCCTAGTTACTAGTTTAGTATAAAAACTACTTTTAGTGATTTATTTCACATCTCTGGAACACATTATGTAACTTTTACGTTCTGAGACCTCCATGGGAGGCTGGCCACTCGGCCATGTCTACCCCATTTTCACTTATGTATTTTCAACGGTAGAGTTTCTACACACCATAGATTAAGGTGTGGAGCTCTGCTGTTCCTCATGAATTAATGCAAAGTACTATTGTTTTTCTATTCAACTCAAGCCTATTTCTTCTCTAAGATATTCATTCACACACAAGAACATGATGAATGTGATAATTATGTGACGCTCATCATCATTCTCACTTATGAACGCGTGCCTGACAACCACTTCCGTTCTACATGCAAACAAGCTTGAATGCATATCTCTTAGCCTCTTGATCTACGATCAGAGTCTTCGTGGTATAGGCTAGAATTATTGGCAGCCATTCTTGAGATCTAGAATGTCTAAACCTTGTCTGTGGTATTCCGAGTAGAATCTAAGAAGGGATGGCTGTGACGAGCTTCAAACTTGCGAGTGCTGGGCATAGTGACAGACGCAAAAGAATTACTGAATCCTATTCCAGCATGATCGAGAACCGACAGATGATTAGCCGTGCAGTGACAGCGCATTTGGACCATTTTCACTGAGAGGACGGGATGTAGCCATTGACAACGGTGATGCCCAACATACAGCTTGCCATGGAAAGGAGTATGAAGGATTGGATGAAAGCAGTAGGAAAGCAGAGGTTCAGAAGGAATAAAAGCATCTCTATACGCTTATCTGAAATTCTCACCAATGAATTATATAAGTATCTCTCT
Source organism: Arachis ipaensis (assembly GCF_000816755.2). NCBI lineage: Eukaryota > Viridiplantae > Streptophyta > Magnoliopsida > Fabales > Fabaceae > Arachis > Arachis ipaensis. Next base: position 55,494,017 of record NC_029791.2, read on the forward strand.
CTTTATTTTACGTTTTATTTATCTTTTAATTATTAAAACTCTATAACCATTTGAATCCGCCTGACTGAGACTTACAAGGTGACCATAGCTTGCTTCAAACCGACAATCTCCGTGGGATCGACCCTTACTCACGTAAGGTTTATTACTTGGACGACCCAGTGCACTTGCTGGTTAGTTGTGCGAAGTTGTGACAAAGAACAAAAATTATGAACGTGCGCATGAAGTTTTTGGCGCCGTTACCAAGGAATGAACGATCACAATTTCGTGCCCCAGGCGCCTAACTTGAGATTTCTCAAGTTAGGCGCCAGACACAACATCAACACGCAAATTGGTTCTGATTCCTTCAAGTTAGGTGCAACTCCTTCTCAAGTTAGGCTCAGCAACACACACACAAATTGTCCAAACCACTCTGCCCCTTCCAAGTTAGGTACCAACATTAATGAGCAAAATGGTCCCCACGCCTAAATTACAGAGCCACGAAGATCTCTTTTAATTCTGATTAAACTTTAATTCATTTAAAAATAGAAAAATATATTATTTAGTTTTTAAAAATATATTTTACATTAATTAGGATTAGATATAAAAGGGAAAAGAATCAGCCCTTTGGGCACTCTTTTCTTCTCTCTACCTCATTCCGTAATTTACAGTTTTTCAGAATCCTTGTTTTCTCTCTGAACCATGAGCAACTAAACCTCCACTGTTAAGGTTAGGAGCTCTGTCAATTGTATGGATTGATACTATTATTTTTCTATTTTAATTCATGTACTGATTTCTTTTTCAAGAATTCTTCTCGTTCTTTATCTTATGAATCTGGGTGGAACGGAAGTATGACCCTTATTCTAATTGAGTTCTTGTAAAACTTGGAAAAGCTCTTTACTTGAACAACAGCTTGAAAATAATTTCTCCTAAATTTCTAATTATCTGGACTTAACGGGATACGTGACATATAATCCCATTATATTTGGGTAATTAGGGTTTTTGTGGCACATAAACTAGAATTGAACTTCACCCTCTAATTGGAATTAAGTGACCCAGGAATTGGCGGTTGATGAAGGTTAGATGAGACTAAAAAGGTCTAAAGAATTATGGTTTAGTCAAATATAGTTTGCCATGAATTGAATCTTGCATGATTAAAATAGTTAGTAAGAAAAGTCAATCCGGAAGATAGATATCTCTGAAAGCCTTAACCGTTTCTCCATATATATTTCACAACTTGTTTACTGCTTGCTTTCTAATATTCTGAATTTACTGTTAATGCTTTTGAACTCTCTCAACACCATTTTCTGTTTGTCTAACTAAGTAAATCACTTAGCCATTGTCTTAGTCCATCAATCCTCGTGGGATCGACCCTTACTCACTTGAGGTATTACTTGGTACGACCCGGTGCACTTGCCGGTTAGTTTGTGGGTTATAAATCCCGCACCACCTACTAGAAGTAGGATTTTTAAGGGAGGTAAAATATCCTCTTTGGCTGGCCAACATCGTATTGGTTAAAAAGCAAAATGGTAAATGGAAAATGTGTGTTAATTACACTGACCTCGACAAAGTCTGCCCTAAAGATCCTTACTCACTCCCCAGCATTGATACTCTGGTCGACTCAGCCTCAGGCTATAGATATCTTTCCTTCATGTATGGCTACTCAGGGTATAATCAAATCCCAATGCATGAATCAGATCAAGAAAAGACCTCGTTCATAACTCCAAACACAAACTATTATTACGTGGTAATGCCTTTTGGGCTGAAAAATGCTAGAGCTACATACCAATGATTGATGAATAAAGTATTTTTCACCCACATAGGAAAACTAATGGAGGTATTTGTGGATGACATGCTTGTCAAGACCCAAGAAGAGGAGACACTACTATCTGACCTCTCTGAGGTATTTTCCACCATAAGGAAGCACGAAAGGAGGTTAAATCCCTCAAAATATACATTCGCAATAGAAGTTGGAAATTTTTTGGGATTTATGCTAATCCAAAGAGGCATAGAAGTGAACCGGGACAAACGCCAGGCTATACTTAACATGGAGAGTTCGACTTGCATCAAAGAAGTTCAACAGTTAATAGAAAGTTGGTAGCTCTATCCAGATTCTTAGCTGGATTAGCCTTAAAATCATTTTCCCTCTACACAATCCTAAGAAAAGGGAAGCAATTTGAGAGCACCCCAGAGTGTGATCAAGCCTTTCAAAGCCTTAAAGCATTCTTGGGACAACCATCATACTTACCCGACCTTTTAAAGGGGAAGAACTCGTGTTATATTTGTTAGTTGGTAGTCGGGCCATTGCTTCAGCCTTGGTCTGAGAAGACGAAGAAGGGCAATGACCCATCTATTTCATTAGCAAAGCCCTACAAGGGGCCAAGTTGAATTATCAAAAGATAGAAAAATTTGCTTACGCCCTCATTCTCACATCCAGAAGGCTCCGGCCTTACTTTCAGGCTCACACCATTAAAGTCCACATTTACCAGCCCATAAAATATATCCTACAAAAAATGGACTTGGCTGGAAGGATTCTACAATGGGCGGTAGAACTGTCCGAGTTCGACCTCAGGTACAAAACTCAGACAACCATTAAGTTGCAATATCTGGCCAACTTTATTGCTGAATACAATGAAAGCCCAGGAAATCACATCGTGTGGAATTTATATGTAGATGGGTCGTCTAATAAAGCCGAAAGCAGAGCTGGTATCATCCTAGAAAGTGATCAAGGAACTCAGATAGAGCTATCTTTAAAATTCGAGTTACTTGCCTCTAATAACCAAGCAGAGTATGAACCCTTACTTGCTGGCTTAAAGCTGGCTAAGGAGATTAGAGCAAAAAAAGGTGATAGTTTTCAGTGATTCACAAGTAATCACTTCGCAAATCAATGGCACCTACTAAGCTAAAGACCCCACTTCGCAAATCACACACTTTACAGAAAGTGAGGTACAACATATAGCTCGGGAATCCAACGCCTGATCTTATGCCCTTTCAAAATTAGCCAACACCAAGCTAGGGGGCAACAATAGAATCCTCATTCAAGAGACTCTACAATCACCATCAATATCAAAAGAGGAAGAAGTACTAACTATATCCAATCAAAATTTAGGATGGATGACTCCCATAGTCAACTACCTTAAATTCGATGTACTTTCCAAAGAGGAAACAGAGGCTAGAAAATATATAAAAGAAGCCCAAAATTACACGCTCGTACACAATGTCTTGTACAAAGGAGGGATTTCAACACCCCTCTTAAAGTGCGTCCCGACCTCCAACACAAAGGAAATATTAGAGGATGTCCACAACGGCATATGTGGAAACCACCTTGGAGCTCGAGCACTAGCCAAGAAAGTGATCCGAGCCGGCTTCTTTTGGTCGACCTTACAGAGGGAGGCGGCCAAGTTTGTCAAAACGTGCTCACCTTACCAAAAGCATGTAATTTTCATGTGGCGCTTCCTGAAGAGCTCATCAGTGTTACCTCGCCATGGCCATTTGCAAAACAGAGCCTTGACCTGCCCGTACCATTTTCATAGGCCCCAAGGCAAGTCAAATACTTCATAGTATGGGTTGACTAGCTACTTCACTAAGTGGATTAAGGTAGAGCCATTGGCAACTATCACCGCACAAAGAAATCGAAAGTTCTTATAAAAAAACATTGTCACAAGGTTTGGAGTTTCTCACTCTATCACCACGGATAATGGGACTTAATTTACCGACTCAACTTTTAGGAGCTTGGTGTCCGATCTAAAAATCAAACACCAGTTAACCTCAGTAGAGCACCCTCAAGACAATGGACAAGCTGAAGTAGCAAATAAAGTCACATTGGCCAGGTGGTGCACGAATTCCCACACTTTTGTATTGCTATACCAACAAGTGCACTGGGTCGTCCAAGTAATACCTGAGCGAGTCAGGGTCAATCCTATAAGGATTGTGGTTTGAAGCAAGTTATGGTTATCCTGCAGGTCTTAGTCAGGCGAGTCAGAATTCAGTTGGATTGATGCAAGGGCAATTAATAATAGGAATAAATTGTATAAATTAAAATTAGTAATAGAAATTTAGTTGAAGATTGGAGTTGCTTTGTCTTTTTGAATTAACTCTGGTATCACTGTCTTCTCTGCTTGTGAATAATCTCTTCTATGGCAGGTTGTATGTGATCAAAGCCATTACCCGTGGTCATTGATCTCCTCCGCTCCAGATCAAACGCCATTGCCCATGGTCATCCAATATGACAGAGGGTGAAGCTATAGCAGTTCATTTTCTTGGCGATCCTACTTAAAATGCCACAGACAAGGTCGAATCTTCCAGATCAGAGAATGCTGCTTCTTTGGATTCTAGACTATCCCACAAAGACCCTAATCTCCCTTGAAATCGGCTGAACTAGTGTCTGAGAAGTCCCCAACAAAGTTGTGGATTAGCCGTCTGAGAGATGTATAAACATAGATGTTGGTTCGCGCTTTCCGGCCACGTATTCACACGAACCCAAGTAGACGCGGGTGTTTGTCAGACACGTTCGTCTTAGTATGATGAACAGAGTTGATTGTCACTGATCATTCTATTCACCATGTTGAAGAACGAATATACATCTTAGAAATAAATCTGACATAGATCGAAGAAGAAACAGTAATACTTTTATTAATTCATAGGACTCAGCAGGGCTCCTCCCCTCAACATAGGAGGTTTAGAAACTCATAGTGATGTGAAAAACAAAGTGATACACAAAAATATGCTGAATGATGGTAAAAGATGTTCAAATAACATAAATCAAATCCCTTAAATATTAAACTAATGACTAGTAAGGGTAAAATAGACTTTTTAGTGCTAAAATTCACTTCTGAGGCCCACTTGGTGAGTGTTTGGACTGAGCTTAAATGAGAGCCAGGTTCTATGAGGTCTTTTGGGCATGAAATGCTGGTTAGGGGGTCCTCTCTAGGCATTTGGATGCTGGGCTCTACTCCTTGGGTGCTGGACGCCATAAAGGGGGCAGGAGGCTGGCATTGGATGCCAGTTTTGGGCCTTCTAATTCACAATAAAGTATGAACTATTATCCATTACTGGAAAGCTCTGGAAGTCATCTTTCCATAGCCATTGAGAATGCTCCATTTGGACTTCTGTAGCTCCAGAAAAGCTCTTCCGTGTGCAAGGAGGTCAGATTCGGACAGCATCTGTAGTGATTTCTCTGTCTCTGAATTAGACTTTTGCTCCAGCTCCTCAATTTCAGCCAGAAAAAACCTGAAATTGTACAAAAATATAAAAACTCATAGTAGAATCCAAAAATGTGAGTTCCAGCTCAGCCGGAAAAATACCTGAAATGGTACAAAAACACACAAACTCAAAGTGGAATCCAAAAATGTGAATTTAACACTAAAACCTGTAAAAACTTAATAAAAACTAAACAAAACATGTTAAAAACTTCATGAAAACTAGGCCAAAAAGCGTATAAAATATTCGCTCATCACAATACCAAACTTAACTGTTGCTTGTCCCCAAGCAGCTAAAAATATAATAGGATGAAAAGAAGAGTAGGATGCAATAAATCTCTGAGTTTCCAATGAGCTCAGTTTCAATTAGATGAGCGGGACTTAGTAGCTTTTTGCTTTTGAATAGTCTTGGCATCTCACTATCCATTGAAAATCAGAATGGCTGGCATCTTTAGGAACTTAGAATCTGGATGATATTATTGATTCTCCTAGTTCAGCTCTTTTTGATTCTTGAACACAGCTTTTTAGAGTCTTGCAAATCCGCCATAGATCTACCAAATGATTGAGAAAGGAGTTGAAACCAATTTGATTTAGGGAGGATTACAGTACCTCCAATCCCTGATGAAGTACTTTTTCTTTGAATTCCTTCCACTGTGATTTCTCTACACTTGCTGCAATTTATATTCACTAGTTCTGTTTTGATTTCCAGCACCCAAATCCTTTTATTATTCATGCAATTCAAGTTTCCTTGCTATTTAATATTCCTACACTCTTAATTCCAGCACTTTAATATTCAGTCATTTACTTTTCTTGCAATTTAAGATCTAGTTCTTTTAATTTCTTGCACCTTAAGTTTCAGTCAATTTAGCTTTCTACCATTTACTTTCTTGTCAATTTACATTCTGCCTTTTTGAATTCCAGCTATTTCCTTCTGTTAATCTAATTCATCAATATTAGCTTAACTAAATTCATCACTTGAGCATACTTTTAATTCATTCATGCAAAACTATCGAACCTCACCTCACAGTTTCTCATTTGAAAATTCTTCATCATCTGACTATGCCTCAACACAAAGTTTCTTCCAAAATCCATACAACTCATTTCACCAACCACAAAATCCATTACACTACACAGAAGACTCACTTCAACATTCACAAAATTCATTCCATATCCCTCAACACAACTTCACCACAACACATCCATGTCACCAAAATTACTCTCAACCTTCATCTCTTGAGCTAGCAGTTGAGGATTACCTTCAATGGTCCAAAGAATCTTTGGAAAGCCGAGACCAAGTCCTTAAAAGACAAGAACAACTCTTGGAAAGACATAAAAAATCCTGGAAAGAAATCCTCCTCCAGAAGATTGATGGGCACTTAGAGCAAAGTAGGAGAAACATAGGATTGCTAAGCAAAGAAGATGAAGACCAATCTGTAGGTATAAAGGAGGAAGTAGAAGAGCAAGATGAAGAGGCCCCTGTATCAAGTGAAATTTCAATGAAGAATGAGGTGGTGGAGGTATTTGAACCTGTAGCTCCATATTCACAGAAGCTAATTGAGGTGACAGGGGAACATGAAACTTTACCCCAAAGGACTCAATGGAGTATCATGTAGAAGAAGGGGAGGAAGTCAATCAAGGAAGTTCACACTCAATGGAAGTAGAGAGCTACATGGATGAAGGGCTCATTGAACCACTAATTCAAGAGGCTTTTGGTGAAGAGAACACTCCAATAATCACATAATTACCAAGTCTTAGAATCAAAGAAGTAAAGGCAACTGACAAGAGCACCAAATAGGGGATTGTGACCAAGCTACAAAGGACAACATTCATGAAGCAAGAAAGGTCAACTGAAAATAATCCAGCCCCTAAACTACCAGCAAGCAAGGTTAATCAAGCAAATAACCAAAAGACGCTTGCTGGGAAGAAGCTAAGAAAGGGGGCATTGACTGGCTCTTCCTTCTACCAGAGGTCACTTCTCTTAACAAACTGGAAGAAGAGGAAGAAAGTTGAGCACAACATGTCAAGCTAATGACATTAAAAGAGCACTTGTTGGGAGGCAACCCAACCTTAGGTAACATTTCATTTCTCTGCTTTGTTGAAAATAAACAAAGTTTGGTGTTGCCCTGCAACAATCTGTTTTCAATATTTTTGGATAATTTCATCAATTTCAAGAAAAAGTGTCACACTAAGTTTCTAAGTTTGGTGTGCCACTTATATTTTTTTTATGGAATGAGTTTAGCAACACCACTTGTTTGTGTAATCATAACGCCTCTGCATTGTTATCTTTCTTTTGGTGTGGCATTCTTTTTCTTTCTTTTGGTTTTAGTCATTATTTTGTTTTTGATACTTTCTTTTATTTTGCTTTTCAACTGTTGTTGTTAATACCTCACCAAGAAATCCTTATTCGTGACAAATATTTCTCTTGGTGATTGTGTTATTAGCATAGAACAGGTTCTTTTATTTAGTTGTATTTCAAATAAATTGACATATGATTGCATTCTAAGTTTGGTGTTACTATGCAACAAAATTGATTCCCAATCTTCACTGGATACTTGCATCAATTCCAAGTGAAAGTGTCACACTATGTTTGGTGTACCACTTATCTTTTATGCAATGTATCATGCACACCCTCTTATCTTTGCAATCACAATGTCTCTGTTTCCTATGCCTTCATTGTTATTTTTCATTTTGCTTGCTTAAACACCTGTGCTACTGACATTTCATTGTGTAAGACACTCATGACCCATCACAAATCCCATAACCATTGTTTTAATTGTTGCTTGAGGATAAGCAATCATTCTAAGTTTAGTGTAGAAAGGGGAAGAATAGGAGGAAAATGACAACAACAGTGAAGATGGACTACAAGGAGGTAAAGTTCCTTTTCCTCTTATTTATTTCCAATACATTCAATTGCATGATTGTCTCTTATTTTCTCTGTATGTATGTGTGTTATGAATAAGCATAGCTTGAATTTTGAATTGTAACATGTTGCTGTGATATTATGACTACCATCTTGAATTCTGTGAGTTCAAAGCAATTTAGTATCATGATCATAAACAAACAAGGGCATTAAAGAAGAACTTACCATGGGCATATGAGTACTGAGAGGCTAGCATGATTAATTGTTATTGCTCAATTGTATTTGGCACTACAAGAAAAACACCCATTCAGGTACACTTGGAAAGTGTAGCTAAAAGTGAAAAAAATGATGCCTTAGGCTACGGCTATGCTTTTTGGGCTACGGCTGCGCTTTTTGGGGTGATTCCTATTCGGCCGTTGCCTATTCTCAAAGGCTACGCTTTTCTGCACCAAGAGCTACGTTGTTGGTGTTTGGGAATAGGCTACGCTTTTCAAGTGATGCTGTTCAGGACCAAAGGCTACGCTTTTCAGCTTTCATTCTTCCAGAATAGGCTACACTTTTCAACGCTACTGCATCACTTGTAAAGCGTAGCCCCATTGTATACCATAGCTACTTTTTATAAGCGTAGCCTTAGGTCCCTCTTTTTTTTTTGTATACTATAGCTACTGTATATAAGTGTAGCCTTAGATCTCTTTTTTTTCCTCTATATTATAACTACTGTATATAAGTGTAGCCTTAGATCTCTTTTTTTTCCTCTATATATACAAATGAAATAATCAACATAAATAAACCTCATACTAACACTATAACTTCAAGGAAAACAAATCAACATGCTTTGAAGACTTTTCACAATAGTATGACCCAAGCTTCAGAACAACTTCAGTGCCACATCTACATTAAGCAACAAACCAATCAGGTCCACCAATCACTCCCATAATTGTACCATACATAGCATAATCACCATCCTAAAAGAAAAGTAATAATAAAAAGGGCATTAGTATTTTAATTTGGACTTGAATGATGAACATAAAAAGAAAATAAAAAATAATAAAAAAATAACTAACCTCTTTACATTCCTTCAATTCTCCAATTATCTTCTGAGGTGTAATCTCGAGAAAATCTTCCGCAAGTGAGTAATAGTGATCACGTTTTTGAGCACTATTTGATTTTAAAGATCATATAAAGAAAGCAAAATTTTAGATATTATGTAAAGGAATATAGTAATACTATAGCATAGCCATGAAGCTTTAAAAAAAGGTTGAACCTCGTATTAACGTTGGAAAGGGGTTTCTGACTAATCAGAAATCTATCAAAGTTTTGTTTATGCTTAATGGTGCTATCAACCTGTTGCAACAATTCGGTACAACAAAAGGGAAATAGAAAATTTAGTTAGCAAAGACAGTAAACTTTAAGATTAAAAGAAACAGAGGAGTGGCGGCAAAGACAGTAGATGCTGGTGGCGCTGGGTGAGTAGTGAGAAGCAGTTAGAAGATGATGGCAACAGAAAAATCACGCAGTATAGAAATCATAGTAACAACCTAAATAGAAAATCATAGTTAAAAAAATATGGAAAAAGAAAAATAACAAGAACATGAATCAACTAATAGAATCAACCAACAGAATAGAATCACAGTAATAATAAGTTAACTACAATAATTAAAAAAGAAAACTCAAGTAATAACAACATAAATTAGATATGGATAGCACTCAAGATATAAGCAGAAAGACAGCAAATCAGAAATCTATGGGAATCTGCAGGCTGTGTTTATAGAAATGGATAGCACTCAAGATATAAGCATAAACCTTCAAACCTTGTCCCAATTAAAACTATTTGTGCTGACCTAACTTAGAATTTTAGGAACATGAAGCACAAATCAAAACACATGAAATTAGTTAACAGATAGAGTGAAGAGGAGGTACCTGTCACAAATTTGAACCTATTCCATCATGGATGCCATTCTTTGCTGATCAGCTTCTAGAAGTGATTCAAAACCAGCTAACATGCTCTTATCCATGATTCAACCAGGGATTTTGGAGAAGAAACTCAAACCCAAGGAACGAAATTGAAACCAGTTAACTAATAATAATATAGGATGAAACTAAAGTCCAAAAAAAATAGAAAGCAAACAAAACTTAACTAAAGATGAAGCAGAATTTTGTGCAGAAGATGAAGCCTACTAGTTCTTCTGGGAATTTGTGCAGCTTCCTCTGAATTCATGTTTCCTCTAATAAAATCAACAATGGAATAATCAATTTGGAATCAAAAGTGATCAGAAGCATTAATAAAAAATAAATAAGCACGAGTGACCAGAAGCACTAATAATATGCCTTATAATAAAAAATAATATGCATAATAAACTAAATTCACTAATGAATCCAGCAAGAGTGATTAGAAGCACTAATGAAACAGAAATAATAGAGTTGTTGTACAACAACAAAAAATATTCACTAACCCTTCGGCAAGCTTTAACTATATCTGACTCTGGGAATTGAGCACCACCTCGAATGTCCTATCACCATAAATAAAAGCAAATAACTCAGCCTCACTAAATGGAAGTAGAAAGAGGGAATTTGGATGCACAAAGTATACCTTGCTATAGTACCGCTTCAGCAACATTTCCTTTGCCACCCTGCACATGCCACAAAAATAGAGTAAATTTGACATGACTTGCATATGTTACCAAAATCATAAGAAAGAAGTAACATTTATTTTTACAAGACAACATAGTGTTTTAGGTATAGAAAAAGAACCTTGTTGCACAACCACTCAGTCCAAGATGGTTCTTTGCATAGAGGTGAAACAAGTATCAAACCAAGTACACGTTGTCTATACTTCATCTATTGTAAACAGTAAACACATAAAAACATTAAAAAAATTGAACGATCCATCATTGAAACTCTAATGTAATTTAAAAAGGGGAGAGGCTGTATAGCACCAACATAATAACTTACAGCAAATAAGGTAAGAATGTAAGCCCCGGAAGCTACTCCCATGCACATTACTGCACTAAGACTGCAGACAAAAAGAATGTTGGGGTTAGATTGCCTTCTCAAAACAAATAACTGCCAATATTCAAAGCCTAATGGAAATTGGTGTAAACTAATTTTCTTTATGTCATTAAATGGAAATCAATTACAGATTAAGCTTGAACTTACTCACCCAAAAAAGTTGAGAACATCAGCTATTTGATCTGCTAGGTCGTCAACAGAAAGAATTGGATAATCTGGAACAATCTCAGGAGCTCCCAACTGTAACAACTCTTGAACAAAGTACAAGATGATAAGAAAGCAAGAACTTAAAATATTATCAATGAAGGAATTTATAACAGTGAGGAGATATATACATCAAGTAATACTGCAAAACAATCAAACACAGCTTAACATGATGAGCACAAAACAATCAAACACAGCTTAACATGATGGAAGCAGGAAATGAATGCTTAAATTACAAAATGTTGAAGAAACTGGGATCAAAAAACTTCAAAATCAAGAGAAGTAACATATTAAACCTTTTTTCTCAACCTTGTGCCTGCCATTCATGGCACTTTCCTGAAACAAAAATCACGAAAATATCAACAAGAGAATTTCAAGTCAGAAAAAATCGTGTAATCCAATGTCAATCATATAACACACGTTGAAACACCGAAGCAAATCCTTGGCCTGTTCCGCATTATAATCCTCAGCCAGAGTAGTCCATAAACCAACAACCCCTTAACCCAGCAGCCACATACCTGAAAACCTGAAAATAATTTGGAAACATCAAAACCAAAAACAAATTAAAAATAGAACATGATGCTTCTTAATTAAAAAACAAATAATCACAGAACCTCCCCTAATCAGAACAATAATCAAAACCCTAATCAGAAGTTCCAATCATCAAAATCCCTAATCAAAACAATAATTATTTACCTGAGCTTGAGTAGAGGTTAAAGAAGAGAAGAAGAAGAAGACTAGCGGCAGAGAAGAAGAGGACGACTGGGGACAACACCGTCGTGACCGAGACAGGAAAACTAGTCTTCGTCTTTGAGGGTCAGAGAAGCGCCGTCGCATTTTGCGTTCGTTGTCGCTGAGGGTCATCAACTCGTCATCACCGAGAGGCGAGAAGCAGCGCAGCACCGTCGTGACTCTGAGGCTGGTGAGTGGTGACGGAAGCCATGACGGTGGCTGGTGAGAGACAAATAGAGGGTTGAGAAGAAAAGGGTGATGGCAGATGGTGAGACGCGCAGTAGAGAGAGGGCTGAGAGAGGAAAGGTGGTGACACCGTTCGTGAGCCGTGAGGGGGACCGATGGTGCATGGCTACATCTTGTGGTGCTGAGAGAAGAGGGATGTGTGCAGACCCTAGAGTGTAGTATGTGATTTGATGAAAAGGAAACAAAAAATTACTAAGTTTTTGTGAGTTGTGTTAAATTTTTTTGCACTAGATACATTAGGCATCACTTTTAAAATGCACCCAAAACTTAACAAATAGGCTACCCTCTAAAAGCGTCTCCTTTGATACGAAAAGTGAACCTATAGATATCAACCTACGGCTACACTTTATAAGTGATTTCTATAATACCTAAGGCTACACTTTTTAAATGATGCAACAATTGTGTATCCTTTTTCTCTTATAAAAAGGCAACACGGAGAAAAGCATAGCCTATTCATAGAATAGGCTACGCTTTTCAAATGTAGCTTAAAAAAGTGTGGCTGAATGGGTATTTTTCTTGTAGTGTGGATTTGTTTAATTGAAGTTTTCATTTAGGACATTTTATGAAATCTTTGAAATCTTGAAAACCTTGAAGAAACAAATGTAATTAAGGCAAGAAAAGAAAAAGGGAAAGAATGAGAAAGCTAAAGGCTCTGAGTACCAATGACAATTGTCAAGTACTTGTGGTGTTTCTGTATCAAGCAAAAAGCTTGAAAACAGAACACTTAGAGTCAAGGCTAGGCTCAAGTGCAAAAGCACTCCCTCAAAGCTCAAGGCTCTGAGCATCAATGATTAGAGAGTAAAGAAAAGAAACAAATGAGCTAAAAAGGACCTATAATTAAATGCTTGTGGTGCTTATGTATCAAGTAGTAATACTTGAAAACAAAGCATTTAAAGTCGTACACTACAAGAAAAATACCCATTCAACCACACTTTTTTTAAGCTACATTTGAAAAGCGTAGCCTATTCTATGAATAGGCTACGCTTTTCTCCATGTTGCCTTTTTATATGGGAAAAGGATACAAAATTGTGGCATCATTTAAAAAGTGTATCCTTAGGTATTTTAGAAATCACTTATAAAGCGTAGCCGTAGGTTGATATCTATAGATTCACTTTTCATATCAAAGGGGATGCTTTTAGAGAGTAGCCTATTTATTAAGTTTTGGGTGCGTTTTAAAAGTGATGCCTAATGTGTCTAGAGAAAAAAATTTGATGCTTAGTAAATTTTTTCCCTCTTCTCTTAACTTTTTCCCGGTGTAAAGCACACACACTGTAAGCTAACACTTAGTGAAAATTTTCATTCCCTCTAAAGCTCAGAATTGAAGTCACCCTTTCAGTAGAGAAGAAAACCCTCCTGCACTCCTGCACCGCGAGAAGGAAACCCTACCTCCTGCACCGCGCGAAGAGCGTGAAGCCTCATCGTCGTGAAGATCATCGTACCCCAGTGCCCACTCACCACTCAGCGCCACACCGTCGTGAAGATCGTGAAGCTCACACCGTCGTGAACCCTCCTGCACTGATCATCGCGCGCCGCCCATACCACCGTCGTGAACCCTCCTGCACTGATCTCCGCACCACTTACGACTCCGCCACTCACCGTCACCTGCGCCCTCCTGCATTGATCATCAGCTGCGCCCTCACCATCGTCGTCTCTGTGCTCAGCTCATCCTATCTACACTCACATCGTCGAGAAGGTATTCTATAGATTTCCGTTTGGTTCTGAAATTTGGGTGGTTTAGAGTTCTAATTTTAGGGTTTTTAATTTGGGGGTTTGGTATAATAATCTGGTTTATATGCAATTGTGAAATGTGAATTGATGAACAAGCCATGTATTGTTGATGAAAATGTATACTATTTATTTATTTCTATCCGCGTCTACTCGTTCTTCTTGCCTCTGCGCATTCTGGTTCCTTTCTCCTTTGAATCTACTGCTGCTTGTGCAATTTGATAATGAGGATTTTTTTTAATGGTTGAGTATATGGCTAAATTTATTGCTTTAATCACTAGGTGCTGTGTTAAGGAAGAAACAAATTTTTTTCTGCAACCCAGCATGTTTAAGGAGAGTCGCAAGCTTCTACTGCTGTCTCTGGATGAGAAATCCACAGGCTGCTGTTAGGGAGGTCTAGAAGACGATGGAGGCATAGGATGCCAAATGCTGGCAGGTAAATTCGGAGATGAACTACATAGATATGGGGAGTAAGCTTCGCTTCTGCAATAGTGTGCCAGATACCTTGGCATGGCTTGTTTTGTTGCTTCTGCATTATTGTGCCAGATACCTTGGCATGGCTTGTTTTATTGCTATGCCAAATGATTTTTATTATTTAATTAGCAGAGTATAGAAGTTGAGACCCTGTTCTAGTTATATTACTATCTTATCTGTCGACTGATATTTGCATCACTTTACTAGCTTCTTTTAGCTTTTCGAATTAATTGTTTTAAAAGGCAATGCAATTTCATGGCGCTCACTGCCTCCTTGATTTCTAGGTTTAGCATATCAATGTCATTATTATTTTAGATCACATAGGTTTGGACTGGCTGGCTGTCATTAGATCACAAAAAATGATCAACTGAATAGGGTATTTACTGAAATTATTTTTGTGATAGAAAAGAATTTCAAATTTGTTTGGGACAATATGCAAAAGAGAAGGTTGTTACTTGTTAGTGGATTAGCAACTTATTTGGAAGGTGAAAATATCCTGGTAGCTTTCTCATGTAATTTCACCTGAAATTCGAATGAGTTCTATTGCACTTTGCTACTTGCAAGGTGGGACTGTTTTGGCTATGACATTAGATATGGGAATACTTCTTGGGGCAAGCATTTCAACAGGAATAGAGAAAGAATCTGAAAGTCTCAATTTTAGGTGTATGAAACAAGACTGAGCTAGTTTTTAAGGAGCCTATTGTCTCTGCTGAATAGGAATAGAGAAAGAATCTGTGTTGGTTCAATATTCTATTAAGGAATGTCAAACAAAGAGAAGGGGTTGCACTCCCCGGAGAGAGATATTGAGAGCTATTTCAAAGAAAAATGATGAAATAATTAAATTAAGAACTAGCTAGATTTGTCTCAAATTGGTTTAATGAAAATGTTAACAAATTATAAGTAAAACTGACCAGCCATTAAATTGTAAATTGATAAAGTTTGAACTGAGGGCTTTTCAATAATTTATAAGTTAACCTCATAATTGAGGCGTCTTAGCACCACCAAGGCGAATACTTTGCCAACTTAGTTTATTGAAATTCGATTGTTTTTAGGTTTTTTTATACTACAATATCTAGGAATATCAATATGTATCATTTCTCCTTTTGTTCATAGTTAGTTTTTTCATTAGCTTATTCATTAAGACTGAATCCAAATGCATGTTGAGGATTAATAATTTTTTTCGTCCGAAATTGTGTTTCCTTTTCAGGAGCAAAATTTGGTGGCTGCCATGAGCTTTAGATTATTTTGATCACTCTCTTTCTGGCTCTTTGATCTCAACAAGAAACGCAGCGTTTGCTCAGTGAGCCAGGTAACTTCTCATTTCTCAGCTCCATTATTGTGGTTGCATGCATAATTTGAAGTTTCCCTTCTTGTGTGTATTTGAGTAGGCACACTCGTCTCAATAAACTTGCTCATTCTGGTAAAGCTTTTTTCCTTTTTAATTTTCCCCACTTAAATCACCTCAAGTTAAGATATTTCTGGTACTTTCTCCAATTTTAATATGTACCCCGTACTGGGTATTTCAATTTGATTCATTTATTTATTTTTCTTATATTAATATAATAATAATAATAATAATAATAGTTTTTTTTATTATGGTTATGAAATCTAGGTTCTGATTTTCTGGTCTTCTGAAGGATATGTGTGTGTGTGTGTGGCTTTTTTCCCTTTTTTCTGAATTACTTAAAATGCACAAGTGTTAGCTTGGATCTTTATCTTTTGGTTGGTCATCCTAATAAATGGGGTTGCTTGGTGGTTTAGTATTGAGGGTTGTTCTAGCTGCTCTGTTTAATTGTTTTGAGCGTACGGTTTATAATATTAGGAGTATGTACGGTCTATTCCAAAGAAATTTCCTTATTATGATTTTGCCCATGAAATTTTCTAACTCCAGTTTCTTTTCACTGGTTTAGGTGGATACCTTTTTGGATTACGATAATTTATCAAAGGAAATTGTCTTTACTATAGATCGGCCGTATCAACCAGGTGAGCAGGTAAACATAGATTGAAAGATTGGAATTTATTATCTAGGATAAAGTTAGCACAAAGCAAACAAGTTCCAAACAAATGATAAGCTATTAATTGATTAAAGGTTTATTTGATCATGATATTTTTCACCAGTATGGCATCATTGGAGTAGTTTAAGTGTTAAGTCCAAAGATTATATTTGACTGCTTGTATCATACTACCTAGGTGTTCATTTCATATGGAAAAAAATCAAATGGGGAGCTTCTATTATCGTATGGGTTTGTTCCAAGGGAAGGCGCCAATCCTTGTGATTCAGTTGAGTTGTCAGTGTCACTCAAGAAATCTGATCAATCCTACAAGGAGAAATTAGAACTCTTGAAGAAGTATGGATTATCAGGGTGAGTACCTAGAACTCCAAAATTTTACCACCATTTGTATATGGTTGAAGTTCCTTCTTTTTCAATAAGATATTTCCAAAACAATTCTATTTTGATCCGTAGTTATTTGACATTTTCTAATTTACATAATAGCTTTTCCCATGACAAAAGTAACGTCCAAAATATCCATTTTTGAACTGTGGAACACTAATGAAAAATAACTAAATGTACTACCATTTTTTAAGCAAATTCGTTATTTATTAGAATTTTATTTATTTACTGATATAGCTTCTGTTTTCATAATGGCCATAAGCCATAACCTTTCGTTTCTTACTCTCTCTTGATGACTTTATATTATCTGATATGCCTTTAAGATATCATTCCGATGAATACTTTTAACTTTAATTGTTACCAACTTATTTTGTTCTATTTTTGGTCAAATCTCAATGTTTTCCAATACAGATTACTGGTTGGCCATTAGAGTTAATGGCTTATGCTTATTTAGCTGTTAGTCCTCCAAGCATGATAGCGTGATTTGAAGAGGTATGAACTAAACTAACTTTTCTGATATTGTTGTTGTAGAACTCAACTAGTGATTCTTTTGACAGATGGCTGCAGCAGCATCAAATAAAATAGAGGAGCAAGTATTGTGCGAATCCAGTATATCAAAATACAACAATTTCTTACAGGTAAGAAACCTTTTGATGCCTTCATCTCTTACTTTTAGAACGGTCATAGCTTTTGAGAACCTTGTGTTTCTTTGGTGATAAATCGAGTTAAAATTAAGATAAAAAAAAGGTGATTTCTTTGGTGGTCTTTTTATAATTACGAATGTCATTATGAATATTTTTTTAACTACTTTTCTATATAATTATGCAGGGTAACAATGAAGATTAAGCTGACTATTATTGTGGTTTATTGGCTAAGATAGAGTGCTATTTAGAATCTTTACATGTATTTGACTAATGACTTTTATTATAAGATACTATTATTGGCTAAGTGATATTATGGTTTTGAGATGGCTATGCTTACTTTAGGTTGAGATGTATGAATTTTTACAGTTAACTTCATTCTAGTACTTTTGGATCAATATTATAAATATATTTTGGTTAGAAATAATTTTTATTATATAAAGAAATTATTTAGTATAATTATGTATTTATTTTTATTTTGTAATATTCAACTCATTTAAATAAAAATGCAGAATTATTATACATATAATCATATTAATTATTATATTGTATTAATAATTATTAGATATATATATATATATATATATATCTAATAATTATTAATACAATATAATAGTTAATATGATTATATGTATAGGGTTTAGGGTTTAGGGTTTATTAGATATATATATATGTATATATATTACATATATATATATATATATATATATCTAATAATTATTAATACAATATAATAGTTAATATGATTATATGTATAGGGTTTAGGGTTTAGGGTTTATTAGATATATATATATGTATATATATTACATATATATATATATATATATATAGACATAAGTATACACATATATACAAGATCTATAGTATACAAAAAAAAAGAGGGACCTAAGTCTACGCTTATAAAAATTAGCTATGGTATACAATGTGGCTACGCTTTACAAGTGATGCAGTAGCGTTGAAAAGCGTAGCCTATTCTGGAAAAATGAAAGCTAAAAAGCGTAGCCTTTGGTCCTGGACAGCATCACTTGAAAAGCGTAGTCTATTCCCAAACGCCAAAAGCGTAACCCTTGGTGCAGAAAAGCGTAGCCTTTGAGAATAGGCAACGGCCGAATAGGAATCACCCCAAAAAGCGTAGCCGTAGCCTAAGGCATCATTTTTTTTTTCACTTTTGGCTACACTTTTCAAGTGTACCTGAATGGATATTTTTCTTGTAGTGGTAGCTTTTCAACTCATGGTGCAAAGCACCCAAAAGGATAAGCTAAGAAGAGAATTAAAAGCTTGTTTTAAGGAAGGAACATAAAGAAAAGATTTCATAAAATGAGCTAGATAAAAGCATCAATCATTTCAATTTCTTTTGTGATTGTTGCATGCATAGAAAACTAGCTAACCATGAACATCAACTTGCTATTCTTCTCACCTTGGATTGTCAAACTTCATTGCATGATTCTTTTCTTGCTTGGGGACAAGCAAGGTTTATGTTTGGTGTTGTGATGATTGCGCATCATGTTAGGTTTTTCTATGCTTTTTTATACAAGAAATTGATGATTAATGCTTAATTATTGAGTATTTTTATGCTTAAATAGTATGTTGCTTTGATCTTTTGATTTTATAAATTTTGTAGGAAATAAGTAGAAAAAGAAGCAAAAGAAGGACAAATTAAGCTCAAAAAGAGAAAAGAAGAATTTTGGGGCACACTTTGAAATTTGAGCACGCTTTGGAACCTTAGGTCACGCTTTAAAAGGGTGGCCCATGACCCATGAAGCCTTGGCATTAGTAACGTGATACATTAATGCCTTATGCATGCATTATCATTGAATTAATAAATAAGGCATGCATGCATTTAATTATTAATGCCAATTGGGAATGAATGAAACAAATGAAGCTTTACGTTAATTAAGTAATGCATTGGCATTACTAATTAATGTAATAAAGCCAATGAAAGCGTGCATGCAATATTATTAATGCCATCAATTCATGAACCATGCGTTAATATAATATGCAAGCTAAGGCATTAATAATATTTATGCATGCAATGAGCCATTTAATTTGCTAGCATGGGGCCATTAATAAAAAGGAAGCTTAGCGTGAATAAAGCAAGGAACGCTGCGCTCTTTCAAGAACGCTCCATCAAGAGCGCTATGTTCATGAAAAGAACGCTACGTTCTCCCATTCAAGAATGCATGGGACAAGTGGAGTGGGAAAATTCAGCTAGCGACGCATACGTATGGGTTACACGTACGTGTCGATGAGCCAAAACACCAGAGATGCGCACGTGTATAGCACGCATACGCGTGGGTGCCCGAACGCTCCGTTCTTCAAATGAACACTACACTCTCCTGGAAGTGAATTTTTGCTAAAGTTAACTTCATTCCAAGCCCATTTGAACTACAAGCCAAGCAAGAGAAGTACATCCAAAATCTCTATTAATGGAAGAATATATTCCACACTACTAAAGAGCATAGGTATCTGGATCGAATAGAGTATGACATAGAGACTCAGGCAAAGCTCAACTACATGTTTGTGGCATGCCAGTGATCAACTGAGAGATCAAAACCATTTGTTGAATGTCATGAATTAGTCAACCATCAAGATGAAAGAGTTAAAAGAAATGTAGATAGAATGGAGAAAAGGTTGAAGGAGGCTGGACTCTAGGATCAGATAGACCAGTCTTGGGATCGGAGATGCCCTGCTGAAGAACAACAAGAAACAAGAAAGAAGAAGAAGCAGGAGCCGAAGAAGAAAGGAGAGTCCAGCAAAGGAAAAGAACACAAAAACTAGAGGTGGTGGAGTTCCTTTCGTAACCTTAGTCAATAAGGAAGATGCATATCTGAAAAATGATATGCCTTCCAAGTTTTCATGTGTTGCACATTTATGATTAAGTGTTTATGTTCTGCACCTTTATGTTTGGTTATTTTCTGATTTTAAATTGTTTGTTCAGCATAGTTTTCTTGTGGCTTAACAATAATGATTGCTTGATATTTCACAATACTATACTCTTGAAAATTTGCTTGCACTCAATATTTCAAAAATGCATAAGAGAACAGTTCTTTGAAAAGAAGGATTCAGGAATCAAAAATTTGTTTTGAGGCAAGCAAAGGATTAAGAGAAGTGGTGGTTCTAGTTGTATGATTGCGTAATGAGGTTGCATGTTTATGAAAACCTGCATAGGAGCTCATAGGCAGGAAATAGAGTTCAAAAAAATGTTGTGGAGATTCTCAAACATTTATTGATCCAAGAAGCAGCAACAAAATAAAAAAAAAAGAAGCAGAAAACAAAAGAACAGGGCAAAAGGCTCTGAGCATCAATTACTAGGAAGAGAAAAAGAAGAAATAAGAACTCAAAGAGTTACTATCCTAGTTAAATGCTTGTGGTAGAATTGTGTCAAAGAGAGAGGCTTGGGCAAGTAAATCCTAAGTGGTGCTTTAACACCTAATACCTTAAAACCAACTGGTTTGGGAGTATTGATTGAAAACTTATCTAAAGAGCCGCTTTGAGACATGACACTTAGAGTTAATGTAACAACCCTGATTTTCGAGTATACAAGATCTTTTTCGAAGGCACGGAATCCTCCGGAAGATCAGTAAGGGGAGAACCTCTTCTATATCATCAAGAATTTCAATCCTCATTGTCATTATGTCATCTTTAAGGTAGAACCCTTTTTGAGGCAAGCTCAATAACGCAGTCATGTAGAACCTAGTTTTTGAACCGTATCGGTTAGGAGTTTTTCTTCTAGTTTTCGTAAATAGTCTCAGTTTGTCGAACCGGACTCGATTCATGAGAGAAGAGAGATAATAGGATAATATTATCATTATATTAGTATTAGAAAATACTTGAATGATATTATAAGGTTACCTGGTCTGTTTTAGTTAAAAACAGAAAACCGGTTTAACCGGGTTCACAATTTACTGGTGCAACTTAGCACCAGCACTCTCTGATGACTTTAGCAATGCTAAGGCCTCATTATTCATGTTTTATTCTCATAATAAATATGTTACTAGTGTCATTTATTCTAGTAGCTCAGAAAATAATTTTTAGAGATGTTTTTGCAAGTGTTCCAATACATCTAGTTTTAGTAGTTATACACCTGAGATATTTTAATATTATTTTAATCCACCTCCAAGCCAACCAATCACAACTCACCTTATACCCCCAATACCCCCAAGGCTGCCTCATTTGCTCATTGTGGCCGAAATTGAAAGGAGAGAAAAGAGAGAAAACTTCATGAACACTTAATCTTCAAAGCTTGATTTCTTCTGAACTAAAACTCAAATCAAAATTCCGATTTCACCAAAATGATCCTCTCTTCTT
>NC_029791.2:55515807-55533147 GCF_000816755.2 Arachis ipaensis
GGAGATTTGGTTTGTTGAGGGTTTTTGGATTTAAAGTTGTTCTTGATGTGATTTAGGAGGAAAAAGTGCTTAAGGACCACCTGAAAGTCTAACTGAATTAGGAGTAGCAAAACTAGGTAGGGTGTCACGAAATTAATCTTGATTATTTGTGTTTGAGTTGTGTGAATGTTGTATAAATTGGCTGTGCTAAAAATTGGTTGCATATATGATTGATTCTTGGTGAAAATTTGGTGAAATTTTGATGAAATTTGATGAAATTCAAGCTTTAAAGTTCATGTTCTTGGGCAGCTGAAAAAACGAAACCCTAAGCTTAAATTGAGGTTCAATTTGTTTTGAAATCATGTAGAAAAGATGGGGTTTTAGTGGCTGCTAATTTATTATGAATTATAGTAAAAATCGGTTACTGAAAAGACTGAAAAACGGGTAAAAACAGAGAAGGAATCTGAAGAATTTATGAAGAACATGAAGAACACTTTGAGTGTGATGAAGATTCAATATATACTTAATGAACCTATACTTGGGACAGACTAACTATTCATACCGAAATTTACATAAGCTTTAAATACATACGTTAAACAGAGAAATCAGAGCAGAGTAAAGAAACACAGAGAACAGAGTAATCAGAGCAGAATAAAGGGATACAGAGAAAAGAGTAATCAGAGCAAAGTAAAAAGACAAAGAGAAAAGAGTAATGTGATAAAGAGAAATGGTTTGAATTAAGATGTTGTAAAAGTAAAAGCTGTAGAGTTTGTATAGCATGATTGAACAGAGAAAGAAAGAAGTACTGCATAAGAATGTGAAATTGACGATGAATAATGAGAATGTTAATGAATGATGATAATGAGACTGATTATGTAAGAATCTGCTGCAGAGAGGCAGTCATATAGATGGTGGTACGACCACTGAGAACGCTTTCCTGGGATACCTTGCTATAATGCTTTGCTGTAAGACAGAGGTTGCTTACAGAGGTATCGAGATGAGTGTGCTCCTGTAAGACAGAGGTTGCTTATAGTGGGTGTGTTGTTGCTCCTGTAAGACAGAGGTTGCTTACAGTGAGTATGTTGTTGCTCCCTTCCCCCTTCAGATGGAAGCTTGGGTACACTTCCGTAGTTCGCTGATGACCGTTCACAAAGAGAATTCCACTCTAGGTAGTCTTCTGAGTCTAGGGTGAATCCCGTTCTCTGTTCATATCTATATACGGTGAGACCAGCCAACGTCTGCACCCTACTTATCTACAAACTTTAACCTAAGTCCTCCGTACGATGTTGCTGTTATGTGGCCACTCGATGAAGTACTTGAGAGACGCTCTTTGATGACATATGATCATGCAAAGGATTAGTAGACGACCTTCCACCTTTTGATGACGATCCACCTGACTTGAGTTTTGAAGACATAGAACGTACTTTCCCTCGCTTTAGTAGTTTAGAGGGACTAGGTGAGTATAGAGTCTAGGCTAGCCTGGGTGCCAGCTTAGGGACTTCTTGAACAGGTCAGGGCCTGGGATGTTGTATGTATATATATATATATATATTATTTAGCTATATCTAGGGGTGTTCTAACTAAAAGGCTATACTCTAATAAAGATGGATCACAGAATGTTATCAACTGCTTGAGATGTATTTATGTGTGGTTGTTTATAACCATTTTATCTATTATTATTTGTGAATTGCTTATGAATGATTCTATTTATTAATCCAAACATTTAAAAAAAAAAGTACCTCGCAAACTAATTACGCTTTTAATAACGAATAAGGCTCATATAATAAATAATAGATAATAATTAGGTAGACAAGTTGGTAGCGCTCAGTTTCTAGTATGATCATGACGTACCAGAAATTGGGTCGTTATAGTTAATGCCAAAACACAGAAACCATGAGCTGCTTCAAGGTGATTACCTATAGAGAGATCTCCATGATATCATTTGAAGGAAAATCCTAAGATCTAAGACTTCCAAAATGTAGGGACTAGTAAGCACTGAAGCCCTTGCATGAACATATAATTTAGAGTTCACCCCACTATCACTTAATCACTTCACTAACAAAGCATTACAAGTTATTTTTCAATCCATTCCAATTAAAAGAACCTTTGTGCATAATTCTTTTCTTGCTTGGGGACAAGCAAGGTTTAAGTTTGGTGTGGTGATGACAAGTCATCTTATGCTAGTTTTACTAGCATTTTTCCTTGCTTTTATTAGGTTTATTACACTTTCTTGCACAATAAGTGATTGGAGTGGTATTTTATGTTTATCTTGACTCAATCAAACATTGTTGATTTTATGCAAAATCATGAGGTTTATGCACAATTTAGTTGATTATTATGAACCTTATGATTTTGATGAGACTTTGATTGCTTGTTTGATTAATGGCAAGTGCAAAATTGATGAAAAGAAAAAGCAAAGAAGCAAGGTGCAGATGAACGCTGCGTTCATTTGATGAACGCTACGTTCACACGCGACGTGCACGCGTACAAGACTCCTCCGCATGGGAAGCAACTTTGGAAATTCACGCGTACGCACGCATGGCGCGCACGCGTGGATAGAGGATCAGCATTTACCAACAACGAATGCTACGTTCATTTTAAGTGAACGCCTGCGATACTTTCAGAATTTGAATTTGAAGGTAGCATCGATGCGCACGTGTGTATGACGCGCACGCGTCGATGTGACAAAAGTGGTGATTGGCGCAGACGCATACATGACGCTGGGACGCAGAAGTAATCTTTCATCATCCACGCGCACGCGCAAAGGACGCGTATGCGTGAAGAGCATTCATAGCGCGAACATAGCATTCAGTCAATGAACGCTGTCAAGGGATGCGCACGCATGTAGTACACAAATGCGTCGATGGGGAAGAATGCAAGGGACGGGCACGCGTCGGTGAAAGAATGCTACGTTCATTTTGAGAATACTACGTTCACCTGATGCTGCATGGAAGTATCACTTTCTGACCCACTTCATCAGAAGGCCAAAAAGCCCATTCCAACTACTTGATGACCAAATTAGAAAGTGAATAAGTAGGAGAACATTTGATTTCAGAGGGGAGAGCTCTTCTTTTTACCTTTTTGCCTTCTCTTTTGCGCTTCTTTGGAAATTTTAGATCTGAGTTAGTTTTCTTTGGTTTTTCTTCTGCTGCATAATTTTCTTTTTTGTTTTGGGTTTTACTTGAGCTATGATGAACTAATCCCCAAATTCATTAGGGGGAGGAGCTCTATTGTAATTCCAATGAATCAATGAAACTCTTCTTCTCCTCAATTCAATTTAGTAGCTATTGGATATCTTCTATTTTGATTTAGAATTTTTCACTCCGGAAGGGGGTTAAATTCCATTGAATGCTTGTGTGAGCTTCGGAAGGGGAATCACTTGCATTAGTATTGGAGCTCTATTCTTCACTACTCTCTTGATCAACACCATTCGGAAGGAATTGGGATCTTGAGAGTTAGTGTGGCTTATGGATGAGTGATTTGCACTTAACCTCTTCTCATGACAATTAGATCTAGGAATTGGCAAGATTGATTGTGATTTGAGAGATTGGATTGCCAAAGAATTGGGATCCAATCAATTTCAATGCGCCATAGATCTACCAAATGATTGAGAAAAGAGTTGAAACCAATTTGATTTAGGGAGGATTATAGTACCTCCAATCCCTGATGAAGCACTTTTTCTTTGAATTCCTTCCACTGTGATTTCTCTACAGTTGCTGCAATTTATATTCACTAGTTCTGTTTTGATTCCCAGCACCCAAATCCTTTTATTATTCATGCAATTTAAGTTTCCTTGCTATTTAATATTCCTGCACTCTTAATTTCAGCACTTTAATATTCAGTCATTTACTTTTCTTGCAATTTAAGATCCAGTTCTTTTAATTTCTTGCACCTTAACTTTCAGTCAATTTAACTTTCTGCCATTTACTTTCTTGTCAATTTACATTCTGCCTTTTTGAATTCCAACTATTTCCATCTGTTAATCCAATTCATCAATATTAGCTTAACTAAATTCATCACCTAACTAAAGTTGCTCAATCCTTCAATCCCTGTGGGATCGACCTCACTCTTGTGAGTTATTACTAATTGATGCAACACGTTGTACTTGCCGGTTAGTTTGTGTGAAGTCCATTTTCACGCCATCAGCCGTGGCCCTAAGCACTTTGTTTTCCAGTATTACCACCGGATACATAAATGCCACAAACACTTTACCTGGGTGAACCCTTTCAGATTGTGATCCAGCTTTGCTTGAATCCCCAGATAGAGGTGTTCAGAATTCTTCAGCACACTCTTTTTGCTTTAGATCACGACTTTAACCGCTCAGTCTCAAACTTGTCACTTGACACCTTCACGCCATAAGCACATGGTTAGGGACAGCTTAGTTGAGCCGCTTAGGCTAGGATTTTGTTTCCTTTGGGCCCTCCTAACCACTAATGCTCAAAGCCTTGGATCATTTTACTCTTGCCTTTTGAATAGAAGAGCTGTAGGCTTTTTGCTCTTGCCTTTTGGTTTAAAGAGCTAATGGCTTTTTTTTGCTGCTTTTTCTTTCTTCAAGAACCAAATTGTTGGATTTCTCAGATCATCAATAATATTTTTCCTTTTTCTTCATTCTTTCAAGAGCCAGCATCCTAAAATTCAACTTCAAATATGCACTGTTTATTCATACATTAAGAAAACTAAAGTAATGTCACCACATCAAAATAATTGACTATTCTTCACTGTAAAATCGAAAATTCATGCATCTTTAATCCTTCTAAAAAAAATCTACTATTTTATTCATGTTTAATGATGATAAGAGGAATAATTCATAGCTAATTGGAAAAGTAAAAATTAATTAAATACTACTAATGCTTATGTTATCCTAAAATTTAAAATGAATAAAAACTTAATTACTACTAGTAATCATGTAAACCTAAATGTAAGATAGAGGAATTAAAATAACAGAAATATAAGAAATAGGAATTAGAATAGCCACAGAGTTGAAACTCAACAACCTTCAGCTTAAGGGATGATGGGCTCTTCAGGTTGTGGGACGCATGGCTCTTCAACTTGAGGGGCACGGGGCTCTTCAACTTGAGGGGCACGGGGCTCTTCAGGGGAGAGCTTCTGGCGTTTCAACTCCTCCAGCTCATGCCCTTGCTTCTCTTGCTCCTTGATCAGTTTGTAAATCATGCTAGTCTGATCTTTCAGCTCCTCTCTGAGCTGATCTAAAGTGCTCTGCAAGTGTATTACAGACGCCTTTAGCTGGTCCTAATACTAAATTAGAGGGATCTCTTGGGGAGGCTCAGGTGTCTTCCTTTTAGGGTGGTATTCTTCTATCTTGGGATTCTCCATCACCCACTTGGTGATTGGGCCTTTCACTGGAATAAAGTTGTCCACTTGGATCAGAACCTTAGCCTCTTGACATAGGCAAAAGATGAGATTTGGATAAGCCAGCATGGCATTAGTAGGCACCTTGTTTGCCAGCTTGTAAATTTCACGGGGAATTATTTGGTGGACTTCCACCTCATTCCCCATCATGATGCAGTGAATCATCACAACTCTTGGAATATTGACTTCAGAGCGGTTACTTGTGGGGAGTATAGAACGCCCAATGAAGTTTAGCCAACCTCTAGCAACTAGCTTGAGGTTCGCCCAATGGCTGGCCTTTTGTGTTTTCAATTCATTGAGTTCTAGGCAAGCATATGTCCTCTAGGACTTGATCCAGCTTTTGGTTGGCTACAACCCTTCTGTTGTAGGATTCATGGTCATCTCTCTACAGGGGTAATTTGAAGATCTCTCTCACCCTATCCAGATGAAAATACATGATCTTTCCCCTGACCATAGTGCAAAAGGTATGGAATGTTGTTCCATCTTTCTTTTGCTTATCTGTCATCCACAGATTTGCATAGAATTCACGGATCATGTTGTATCCAATATTTAATTTAGGATTACTTAGAATCTCTTAGCCTCTCCTTCGAATTTGCTCTTGGATCTTTGGGTATTCTTCTTCTCCTAAGTTGAATCCCACTTTAGGGATTACTGGCCTTCTACTCATTATCTTGTGGTAATGTTATTTATGTTGCTTGGTAAGGAATCGAACAGGTTTGAAAACAACTGTTGAGTTGTCTTTGATACGTAAAAAAGTAGATTTCACATATAACTATCGGCAAGTATACTGGGTCGTATCAAGTAATAAAACTCACTAAGAGTGAGGTTGATCCCACGAGGATTAAAGAATTAAGCAATCAATAGTTAGTTGATTATTCTAGTTAGACGGTTCAGAATAGAGTGATAAGCAAACAATGGATGTAAATGGCTAGAAATTAAAAGGGAGCAATAAAATGCAAGGAATGTAAATGACGTAAAAGAAAAGTGCAGGAAAGTAAAGTGCTGGAAAATTAAAGAACAAGAAAGTAAGGTACGGGAAAGTAAAGTGCAAGAAATAAAAGTACAAGGAAATAAATTGCAAGAAAGTAAATGACGTAAAGTAAAGATGGCAAACATAAGGGATTGGAGATGTTAATTTCTCTTGAATCAATGGGTCTCACTCCTTCTCAATCATGTAAGATAGATTCATGGCAGATTGTAGATAATTGGGTCGCAATATCTTGGTGACTCAATTTCTCTCAACACAATCAATTTCCACTCTCGTGATCTAATTGGTCATGAGAAGAGATGAAGCTCAATTTCTAATCCAAAAGCCACACAACCCTCAAGACCTCAACTCAAAGAGGTTACATCTCACATACCAACTAAGAGTGTATTAATCAGGAGGATTACGAGATAAGAGCCTCAAACTGAATTCCATGATCCCTTTCTTAAGGCTCACATGTAAATCAAATAGATCCAATTCCCCTCTCGGTAGTAATTGGATCTTTGAAGCATATAAGCTCTTTCTTAGAAAAAAAAAGATGTCTAATCTCATACTACATAAATCCAAAGACCCCAATATTAGAGTTATTATATGCATGTACCAACTCTAAATCAAGAATCAACTTTATTATGCCAAGAGAACTCAAACTGAAACCCATGATTTCTCTCTCGAGGTTCTCAATAGGATTCTAATAGATCCAAGGATCTTTGAAGAACAAAACTCTCTTGCAAGGATTCTAATAGATATCCAAGTATGAAAATAGAATGAAGAAGAGAAGAAGAAATAAACATCAATTCAATCAAAATTGAAACAGAGCCCCTTTCCCAAATGTAGAGGGAATTAAGTGGTCATTGCTCTCAAATAAAAATCAAATGGCATGAAACTAAAGTGCATGAAAATAAAAAGTAAGAATTCAAAACAGAAATTGAAAATTTAAGATTCATAAATAAAAAGTATCAACTAAGAAATAACCACTACTAGGGAAGAAAGAAGAGAAAATAGAGAAGAGTGTATGAGGGGAGGGGTCCGAAGACCCACTCCCCTTGGAGTACCAATTCACAGAATTTCAAATTGGTCTTCACTCTCTCCTCAGAATCCAGAGTATCTCCCCAATTCTATGAAACAAAGGCCTTTATATAGGCTTTCCTAAATTACAAATTAAAAATGAAATTGAAAACAAATTACACTCAAATAAAAATTAACTATTCTAGATGATTCTTATGGCCTTGATTGAGTGATATGAGTGGGCTTGCTTGCTTGTAGTTTAAATGGGATTGGAATGAGATTAATCCAACCAAAATTTTTCTCCCAGGAGAACGTAGCACTCTCCAGACGAGCGTAGCGCTCTTTTTCTACTTGTGCGTACGCACACTGGGTTGTGCGTACGCACCCAGCGCTCTTTTGGTCCTCCTGTGCGTACGCACATAGAATGTGTTTCTTCCAGAAGAGCGTAGCACTCTCCATGACAACGTAGCGCTCTTCCTCCTGTGCGTACGCACACTGAGTTGTGCGTACGCACTAGTGCAAGACTGTCCTTTGTGCGTGGGCATCCGGCTCTGTGCACGTGCATACGTCCCTTTTCTTCCTCCCGTGCGTACGCACACATGGTTGTGCATACACACACTAACAAATTCTCATGCTCACTTAGGAAATTATCGTAGGCGCTCTTGATGGAGAACGTAGCGCTCTTCCTGGGAGCGCCAAGCTTCTTGATTTAGTCATGGGCCACGCTTTTAAAAAGCGTGGCGTAAGGTTCCAACACATGCTTAAGCTTCAAAGTGTATCCAAAAATTCTTCTTTTCTTCTTTTGAGCTCAATTTGTGCTTTTTGCTTCTTTTTTCTACTTATTTCCTACAAGATTTATCAAATCAAAAGATCAAAGCAATATCCTATTTAAGCACTAGATCACTCAATAATTAAGCATGATTAATTAACTTTAAATGTGAAAAAGCATAGAAAAACCTAACATGATGCGCAGTCATCAGTCTTCTTTCTTGGTCTTTGGGGCGATCTTGCCACTTCCTGGAGACATGGGATTGAATTCTTGATGAGAGAACAAGGCTCCTTCCACACCAAACTTAGAAGATTTGCTCGTTCTCGAGCAAAAGGTAAGAAAGAAAGAAGAAGAGAAGTGAAGTAAAAGAAGAAAAAGAGAATATAATTCGAATGAGAGGTAATGAATGAGTGAGAGGGGCACGGGCATGCATATATATAGGGAGGGGAGAGGGATTCTCGAAAACAATTATAATAGAAAGATAAAGATTTTTGAAAAAGATAGAAAAAGATAAGTTGTTAAACTCGAAAGATAAAAGAAGATTTTAAAAAGCTATAAAAAGATTTTAAAGATAAGATAGGAAGTACGAAAAAGATTTGAATGTTTAATAAAAGATATGGACAAGATAAGAAAAGATTTTGAAAGAATTTGAAAATAAGTTGGAAAAGATATGAAATTTTGAAAAGAATTTGAAAGGTTTTGAAAAAAATGTTTTAATTTTGAAATTAAATTGAAATTGAGGTATTTGAACAAGATTTGGTTTAAAAATCAAAGAATATTTGAAATTGAATTGGAAAAAGATGAGTTGAATTAAGAGAAGATTAGAATTTTGAAGTTACCTTCATGCTACCTTGCTGGCATTTAAACGCCCAGAATGCTGGCATTCTGGCGTTTAACGCCAGAGTAGTCCTCCCTCTTGGGCGTTAAACGCCCAACCAGGGCTCCCTAGCTGGCGTTTAACGCCAGATACGTGCTCCTTCTTGGGCGTTAAATGCCAGGCTTGTGCTCCCCTTTGGGCGTTAAATGCCAGCCAGTGCTCCCTGGATGGCGTTTAATGCCAGGCTTGCTGCCTCCATGGGCGTTTAAACCCCCAATTTTCTTCCCTTTCTGGCGTTAAACGCCAGAAAGATCCTTACTCCAGGGTATTGTATTTGCTATTCTGCATCATTCTATCTCTGTTTAAGCACTGTTCATGATCACTAACATTAAAATTAACTTAAAACATAATCCAAAACTAATTAAAAAGAAAACTAATTTAAAATAGAAATAACTAGAAAATTAAGAAAGTATGAGTGAATATTGGGTTGCCTCCCAATAAGCGCTTCTTTAATGTCTTTAGCTGGACTTCACTGTACTTAACTTAGTAACAGTGTTGAGCCTCTTGCCTCTATATCTCCTTCAAGGTAATGCTTAACCCTCTGTTAATTGACAGTGAACCTGGTTTCTTTACCTTGAAGTTCTATGTGTTCGTAAGGTGATACATTGGTAATCACAAACGGTCCCATCCAACGAGATTTGAGTTTCCCAGGAAACAGTTTGAGTCTTGAGTTGAAGAGCAGGACTTTTTGTCCTGGTTCAAAGACTCTGGAAGATAACTTCCTATCATGACACCTTTTTTCCTTTTCCTTATAAATTTTTGCATTTTCAAATGCATTTAAGCGGAATTCGTCCAACTCATTTAGTTGGAGAAGCCGTTTTTCTCCGGCTGCCTTAGCATCAAGGTTGAGTAATCTAGTAGCCCAATAGGCTTTGTGTTCTAGTTATACTGGAAAATGATAGGACTTCTTATATACTAACTGATATGGTGAAGTTCCAATGGGGATTTTGAAAGCTGTTCTGTATGCCCATAGAGTATCATCAAGCTTTCTAGCCCAATCCTTTCTAGAGGCACTTACTGTCCTCTCTAGGATTTGCTTTAGTTCTCTATTTGAGACTTCAACTTGCCCATTTGTTTGGGGATGATACAATGTTGCTACTTTATGGCGAACTCCGTAATGGCTTAAGACAAAATCCAGCTGTCTATTGCAGAAATGAGTACCTCCATCACTAATTAATGTCCTAGGGCCATCAAATCTGCTGAAGATGTTCCTTTGGAGGAACTTCATTACTACTCTGGTGTCATTAATGGGTGTTGCTATTGCTTCAACCCATTTTGACACATAATCTATTGCCATAAGGATGTAGGTGTTTGAGTATGAAGGCGGGAATGATCCCATGAAATCTATACCACATATGTCAAACAACTCAATCTCTAGGATTCCTTGCTGAGGCATGCTGTGACCATGAGGGAGATTGCCAGCCCTTTGACAACTATCACAGTTACGGACGAACTCTCTAGAATCCTTAAAGAGAGTAGGCCAGTTAAAGCCACTTTGGAGAACCTTGGTGGCTATCCGCTCACCTCTAAAGTGTCCTCCATAGTCTGAACTATGGCAATGCCATAAAATTCTCTGTGCCACTTCTTTAGACACATAGCGTCGGATTATTCCATCCGATAATCTCTTAAAGAGATATGGCTCATCCCATAGGTAATATTTTGCATCATACATGAGTTTTTGGGCTTGCTGCTTGGTAAACTCCTTCGGAATGAACCTTATAGCCTTGTAATTTACAATGTCTGCAAACCAAGGTACTGTCCGGATGGCATAGAGTTGCTAATCTAGAAAGGATTTGGATATGTCAGTGGAGGGAGAAGAAGTCCCTGCTACTGGCTCAATCCAGGACAAATGATCAGCCACCTGATTTTCTGTGCCTTTTCTGTCTCTAATTTCTATATCAAACTCTTGCAGGAGTAATACCCATCTTATAAGTCTGGGTTTAGAAACTTGCTTAGTGAGTAGATACTTTAGAGCAGCATGGTCAGTATAAATAATGACCTTAGTTCCTACTAAGTAGGATCTGAACTTGTCAATGGCATAGACCACTGCAAGTAACTCCTTTTCTATAGTAGTGTAGTTTTTCTACGCATCATTTAATACACGACTAGCATAATAAATGACATGCAGAAGCTTGTCATGTCTCTGCCCTAGGACCGCGCCAATTGTATGATCACTGGCATCACACATTAGCCCAAATGGTAAATCCCAGTTGGGTGCAGAGATGATAAAAGTAGTGACAAGCTTGGCTTTCAGAGTTTCAAAGGCTTGCAGGCATTCTTGGTCAAAGACGAATGGAACATCAGTGGCTAAGAGATTACACAGGAGTTTTGTGATTTTTGAAAAATTTTTTATGAACCTCCTGTAAAATCCTGCATGTCCTAAGAAGCTTCTGATTGCCTTAACATTAGTAGGTAAAGGTAATTTTTCAATCACTTCTACCTTAGGTTGATCCACTTCTATCCCTTTACTTGAGATCCGGTGTCCAAGAACAATGCCTTCAGTTATCATGAAATGGCATTTTTCCCAGTTTAGAACTAGGTTTGTTTGTTGATATCTTTTTAGAACTCAGGTCAGATGATCAAGACAAGAGTCAAATGAGTCTCCGAAAATAGAGAAGTCATCCATGAATACTTCTAGGAACTTCTCTACCATATCAGAGAAGATGGATAACATACATCTCTGAAAGGTGGCAGGCGCATTGCAAGGCCAAATGGCATTCGTCTATAGGCAAACACGTGAGATGGACATGTGAATGCTGTCTTCTCTTGATCCTGTGGATCCACTGCTATTTGATTGTACCTAGAATATCCATCCAGGAAGCAGTAAAAAGCATGACCTGCTAGTCTTTCTAGCATTTGGTCAATGAAGGGTAAAGGAAAGTGATCTTTCTTGGTGGCGTCATTGAGTCTTCTATAGTCAATACACATACGCCACCCTATAACTGTCTTTTTAGGGATCAGTTCATTCTTTTCATTATGAACCATTGTCATGCCTCCCTTCTTGGGAACAACTTGGACAGGGCTCACCCATGGGCTATCAAAAATGGGATAAATAATCCCGGCCTCATAGAGCTTAGTGACTTCCTTCATAGCTGGATTCAATCACCTCTGTGGTTGCACCACTAGTTTGGCATTATCCTCCAATAGGATTTTATGCATGCATCGGGCTAGGCTAATGCCCTTAAGGTCAATTATAGTCCACCCAAGGGCAGTCCTATGTGTTTAAAGCACTTAAATTAATGCCTCTTCTTTCCGTGGCTCTAAGGCAGAACTTATGATTACAGGATAGTTGTCTCCATCTACCAAAAATACATATTTCAGGGAGGATGGTAATATCTTAAGTTCAACCCTTGGAGGCTTCTCCTATTCCTCAGAGGTCTCTAGAGGTTCCTCTGAATCAGGCTGAGTATCATCAAGGATCTCATTTAGCCCTTCCTTGAGGCTTTCGGCCATATTGACCTCTTCTACCAGGGAATCAATGAGGTCAATGCTCATGCATTCCTTAGGAATGTCTGGATGCTGCATAGCCTTGACAGCATTCAGTACAAACTTTTTTTCATTGACTCTCAAGGTTACTACCCCTTTTTCTACATCAATAAAGGTCCGTCTTGTAACTAGGAAAGGGTCTCCCTAGGATAAGGGATGCACTCTTGTGCCCTTCCATGTCCAACACCACAAAGTCAATGGGAAAAGCGAAGGGTCCAACCCTGACAATCATGTCTTCAATTACTCCTGATGGTATCTTAATAGAACCATTAGCAAGTTGAAGGCATATGCGGGTCGATTTGTCTTCCTCAGTCAAACAGAGCTTCTTTATTAAAGAAGCATGGATTAGGTTGATGCTTGCTCCAAGGTCACAAAGGGTTGTCCTTATACAAGCATCACCTAGAGTGCATGGTATCATAAAGCTTCCAAGATCATTAAGTTTCTCTGGTAAGTCATTTTGAATGATTACACTGTACTCTTCAGTGAGGAGAACTGTTTCTATCTCTCTCTAATCCTTCTTATCACTTAAGATGTCTTTCATGAACTTTGCATAAGAAGGAATCTGTTCAAGAGCCTTTGCAAAAGGAATTTTGATTTCTAATGTTCTGAGATATTCTGCAAAGCGGGCAAACTGTTTATCTTTTTCCTCTTGACAGAGTTTCTGAGTAAATGGCATCTTATCCTTGTACTCATCAATCTTGGTTGATGAAGGCCGAGTGCTATGTGTGTTGGAAGGGGGTTATTGCCTTGCTTAGGAGGGTTGTTATCAGTATGTGACTATCCTCCTATGCTTGGGCGTTCAACGCCCTTGTTGCTGCCCCCGTTCTGGCGTTCAACGCCAAGAGTGCATCCTCCTTGGGCATTTGAACGCCTAGTCTCTGCCCTTTCCTGGCGTTCAACGCCAGGAGTGATACTTCCCTGGGCGTTTGAACGCCAGAGTCATCTTGTATAGAGACCTGGTTATCCTCTATGGGATTTTCGTTCTTATTGTTGTGAGGTTGGGTGTTCAAGGTTTTCCCACTCCTCTGTTGAATAGCCTGGCATTAATCCGTTATCTGCTTAGATAACTGCTGCCTTGTTTGACTCAACTGGACTTCTATATTTCTGTTAGAAGCTTGAGTTTCTCGCAAAGCCTCTTGTAGTTCCAGTATTTGCTGGGCAAGGGCGCGTAGTAGTGGAATCAATGGGCTATCTTGCTCTGGAGGGTTAGGTTCAGTAGATATTGCCTTAACCTCTCCTTTTATAGGAGTCTCAGCAGCTGAGTATAGATGCTGATTAGTGGCAACTGTCTCAATAAACTCTTGAGCTTCTTCAATAGTCTTTCTCATGTGTATGGAACCACTAGCAGAGTGGTCCAAAGACATTTTAACCATGTCTAAAATTCCATAATAGAAGATGTCCAATTGTACCCATTCTGAAAATATTTTAGAGGGATATTTCTTTAGCATCCTCCTATACCTTCCTCAGGCATCATAAAGAGATTCACTATCTCCTTGTTTGAAACCTTGGATGTCCAATCTCAACTGGGTCATCTTCCTTGGGGGAAAGTATTGGTTTAAAAATTTTTCTACTAACTGTGTCGAAGTTTTCAAACTAGATCTGGGCTAGTTATCTAACTACCTATTTGCTTGATCCTTTACAGCAAAAGGAAAGAGCAATAATCTGTAGACATCTTGGTCTATTCCCTCATGGTGTACAGTGTCAGCAATTTTTAAGAAATCTGTTAAGAATTCGGTAGGCTCTTCATGTGGAAGTCCAGAAAACTGGTAAGTTTACTGTACTATGGTAATAAGTTGAGGGTTTAGTTCAAAGCTACTTGCTCTGATGTGAGGTATGCTAATACTTCTTCCATAGAAGTTAGCAGTGGGCTTTGTATAGGACCACAGAGTTCTTCTAAACTCTGCATTCCCATTTGGGTTCATGGTGAAGAAAGGTAGAAGAGGAAAGAGGAAAATGAAGATAGAGGATGTAGAAGAAGAAGAGATAAATCAGAATTAAAATATTTTTGTTTTTATTTTATTTTATTTATTTAATACCAGATTAGAAAAGATTTAATTTTAAAAATATTTGAAAAAGTCAACAAGATAAGATAAGAATTGAAATATTTGAAAAAGAATTTATTTTAAAATTTAGAATAAGATAAGATAGAAAAGATTTTAAATTGAAGATAAGATAAGTTAGATAAGATAAGTAAGTTAAGAAAAGATAAGTTTTAAATTAAAAAGATTTGAAATCAAAATCAAAAAGTTTTCTAATTTAAAAATATTTGAAATTTAAATTTTAAAAGAAAGATAAGAAAGAATCAAATTTTAAAAGAAAGAACTGAAAAGAAGTAAAAGAAGATAAGATTTGAAATTTGAATTTTGAAAAAGATTTGATTTTAAAATTTGAAATTTGAATTTTAAATTTTGAGTTTTGAAATTTGAAATTTAAATTTGAAAATTGAATCTTGAAAACTTGAATTTTGAAATTTTGAATTTTGAAATAAGATAAGATAAGAATTTGAAAATTGAATTTTGAGATTGAAGCAAGATAAGACAAAGGTTTGAAAAAGATTTGATTTTTGAAAATGTTAGATTTTGAAATTTAAGATTTGAAATTTAAATTTTAAATTTTGAAATTGAATTTTAAAATTTGAAATAAGATAAGATAGGATTTTGAATTTTGAATTTTAAAGAAAGATAAAAAGATAAGATAAAATTTTGAAAGAGATATGTATTTTGAAAAGATTTGATTTTGAAAATTGAAAACTAAGATAAGATAAGATAAAATTTTGAAATTGAAATCTGAATTTTTATTTAAAAATTTTGAAAATTTTTTTAAAATAAAGTTAGAAAAGATTTTTTTTATTTTTGAATTTTAATGATGAAAGAGAAAAATAAGTAAAAGACACAAGACTTAAAATTTTTAGATCTAATGCCCAAATTTTTGAAACTTTTTGCAGGGAAACACAAAGGGACACCAAACTTAAAAATTTTAAGATCAAAACACAAGGAAAACTCACGAACACTTTAAAGACTAACAAGAACAAGAAGAACAAAACTCAAGAAACTTAAATAACACAAGAACATAAAAAGGACACCAAACTTAAAATTTTTAGCAAACCAAAAAGGAATTTTCAAAAAATATAAAAGAAAAACACAAGAAGACACCAAACTTAGAAATTTGACACAAGATTTAACCAAAGAAATTGTTTTTGAAAAATTTTTTGAAACAAAGATACCAAAAAATCAAAAATTGCAATGTGAATAAAAACAAGGACTCTAAATTTCGAAAATTTAACCAAGAACAAAAACAAAAAGACTCAAATAAAAGAAGACAGTGATAAAAAAGATAAAGGTTTTTGGTAAAGTTTTAAAATTTTTGGAATTGAAAAGCAGGAAACAGGTATGACTCTAACCAAGAACAAAGATCAAAAAAAGAAAAAAAAATATTTTTGAAAAGCTTTCTAAATTTTTTGAAAAAAATAAAGAAGAGAAAAATAAAAATAAAAGACTCAACTAAAATCAAAAGACTCAATTAAAAAATGATCAATAAATAAAGTACCTAATCTAGGGAGAAAGACAATCCGTCAGTTTGTCCAAACTCGAACAATCCCCGGCAACGGTGCCAGAAATTTGGTGCACGAATCCCTACACTTTTGTACAGTTGTACGATCAAGTGCACTGGGTCGTCCAAGTAATACCTGAGCGAGTTAGGGTCGATCCCATGAGGATTGTGGTTTGAAGCAAGCTATGGTTATCATGCAGGTCTTAGTCAGGCGAGTTAGAATTCAGTTGGATTGATGGAAGGGCAATTAATAATAGGAATATATTGTATAAATTAAAATCAGTAATAGGAATATAGTTAAAGATTGGAGTTGCTTTGTCTTTCTGAATTAACTCTGGTATCACTGTCTTCTCTGCTTGTGAATGATCTCTTCTATGACAGGCTGTTTGTGATCAAAGCCATTGCCCATGGTCATTGATCTCCTCTGCTCCAGATCAAACGAC
Organism: Arachis ipaensis; assembly: GCF_000816755.2. Classification (NCBI taxonomy): domain Eukaryota; kingdom Viridiplantae; phylum Streptophyta; class Magnoliopsida; order Fabales; family Fabaceae; genus Arachis; species Arachis ipaensis. The sequence continues at coordinate 55,532,271 of NC_029791.2, forward strand.
ATTGCCCGTGATCATCCAATCTAACGGAGGGTAAAGCTCTAGTAGTTCATTCTCTTGGCAATCCTACTCAAAACACCACAGACTAGGTCGAATCTTCTGTATCAGAGAATGGTGCTTCTTTGGATTCTAGCCTATACCATGGAGACCCTAATCTCCCTATAATTGGCTGAACTGGTGTCTCGAGAAGTCCCCAATGAAGTCGTAGATTAGCCGTCTGAGAGATGTTTAAACATAGCTGTTGCTTCGCGCTTTCCGGCCACGTATTTACACGAACCTAAGTAGACGCGGGTGTTTGTCAGGCACGTTCATCTTAGTATGATGAATAGAGCTGATTGTCACTGATCATCCTATTCACCATGTTGAAAATGAATATACATCTTAGAAATAAATAAGACACGGATCGAAGAAGAAACAGTAATACTTTTATTAATTCATAGTACTCAGCAGGGCTCCTCCCCTCAACCTAGGATTTTTAGAAACTCATACTGATGTGAAAAAAAAAGAGATACATGAAAATATGCTGAATGATGGGAAAATATGTTCGAATAACATAAATCAAATCCCTTAAATATAAAACTAATGACTAATAAGGGTAAAATAGTCTTTTTAGTGCTAAAATTCACTTTTGGGGCCCACTTAGTGAGTGTTTGGGCTGAGCTATAATGAGATCCACGTGCTATAAGGTCTTTTGGGCATGAAATGCAGGCTAGGGAGTCCTCTCTGGGCGTTTGGACGCTAGGCTCTGCTCCTTGGGTGCTGGACGCCATAAATGGGGCAGGAGACTGGCGTTGGACGCCAGTTTTGGGCCTTCTAATCCGCGACAAAGTATGGACTATTAAACATTGCTGGACAGCTATGGAAGGCAAATTTCCATTTG
>NC_029791.2:55533203-55554541 GCF_000816755.2 Arachis ipaensis
TTCTCTATCTCTGAATCAGACTTTTGCTCCAGCTCCTCAATTTCAGCCAGAAAATACCTGAAATGGTACAAAAACACACAAAGTCAAAGTGGAATCTAAAAATGTGAATTTAAACTAAATCCTGTAAAAACTTAATAAAAACAAAACAAAACATATTAAAAACTACATGAAATCTAGGCCAAATAGCGTATAAAATATTTGCTCATCATCGGGCTAAAACGCTGATTACAAGATGCGAAAGAAACTTCGGCTGACGAGCTCCCTCAAGTACTGTGGGCATATCGGACCATTCCAGACTCCACGATGAGAGAATCACCTTTTTGACTTGCCTACAGAACAGAAGCAGTGATTGCCATAGAAGTAACTGAAGAATCACCTAGGGTAATATTTTATAACGAAGGACCAAACTTTCAAGCGTAAAACCTCCTCCCTGAAGTCCGAGAAAGAGCTCGGATTTAAAAGGAAGCTCTGAAGAAAAAGATGTCTCTAAGATACAACCAAAAGGCAATCAAAAGAAGCTTTGCTGCCAACTACCTCATCCAGATTCGAAACGACATCGGAACACAAAAGTCGGGTGAAGGAAAGTTGGCTGCAAATTGGAAAAGACCTTACAAGATAACCGAAGTCCTAGGCAAGGGTTATTATAAACTGTCCGACCTCCAAGGACGGGAGCTCCCGAGGTCTTGGCATGCTTATGAGCGGATAATTTATACGCTTTTTGGCATTATTTTTACATAGTTTTTAGTATGATTTAGTTTGTTTTTAATATATTTTTATTATTCTTTAAATAAAAATCACATTTCTGGACTTTACTATGATTTTGTGTGTTTTTCTGTGATTTCAGGTAATTTCTGGCTGAAATTGAGGGACTTGAGCAAAAATCTTATTCAGAGGCTGAAGAAGGGCTGCAGATGCTGTTGGATTCTGACCTCCCTGCACTCGCAGTGGATTTTCTGGAGCTACAGAAACCCAATTGGAGAGCTCTCATTTGCGTTGGAAAGTAGACATCCATGGCTTTCCAGCAATATATAATAGTCCATATTTTGCCCAAGTTTAGATGACGCAAACTGGCATTTAACGCTAGCTTTCTGCCCTATTCTGGCATTAAACGCCAGAATCAAGTTGCAAAGCAGAGTTAAATGCCAGAAACAAGTTACAAATTGGCGTTTAACTCCAAGGAAGATCTCTACACGTGAAAGCTTCAATGCTCAGCCCAAGCACACACCAAGTGGGCCCGGAAGTGGATTTCTGCATCATTTACTTATCTCTATAAACCCTAGTAACTAGTTTAGTATAAATAGGACTTTTTACTATTGTATTTACATCTTTTGTATATCTTTTGATCATCCTTGATCAGGGATCGGTCTTTTTCCCTATTTTTGAATTCATATGCCATTTGGGGAGGCTGGCCATTCGGCCATGCCTAGACCTTGTTCTTATGTATTTTCAACGGTGTGGAGCTCTGCTGTTCCTCATGAATTAATGCAAAGTACTATTGTTTTTCTATTCAACTCAAGCCTATTTCTTCTCTATGATATTCATTCGTACACAAGAACATGATGAATGTGATGATTATGTGACGCTCATCACCATTCTCACTTATGAACGCATGCCTGATAAACACGTCCGTTCTACATGAAAGCAAGCTTGAATGCATATCTCTTAGCCTCCTGATTTATGATCAGAGTCTTCGTGGTATAGGCTCGAATTATTGGCGGCCATTCTTGAGATCCGAAAAGTCTAAACCTTGTCTGTGGTTTTCCGAGTAGGATCTGGGAAGGGATGGCTGTGACGAGCTTCAAACTCGCGAGTGCTGGGTGTAGTGACAGACGCAAAAGGATCACTGGATCCTATTCCAGCATGATCGAGAACCGACAGATGATTAGCCATGCGGTGATAACGCATTTGGACCATTTTCACTGAGAGGACGGGATGTAGCCATTGACAATGGTGATGCCTAACATACAGCTTGCCATGGAAAGGAGTATGAATGACTGGATGATAGCAGTAGGAAAGCAGAAGTTTAGAAGGAAAAAAGCAACTCCATACGCTTATCTGAAATTCTCACCAATGAATTACATAAGTATTTCTATCCTACTTTATATTTTAATTATATTTTAATTATCAACTCACCATAGCCATTTGAATCTGCCTGACTGAGATTTACAAGATGACTATAGCTTGCTTCAAGCCGACAATCTCCGTGGGATCGACCCTTACTCACGTAAGATTTATTACTTGGACGACCCAGTGCACTTGCTGGTTAGTTGTGCGATATTGTGGAAAAGAACTAAGATTATGAACGTGCATATTAAGTTTTTAACGCCGTTACCAAGGAATGAACAATCATGATTTCGTGCACCAAGTTTTTGGTGCCGTTGCCGGGGATTGTTTGAGTTTGGACAACTGACGGTTCATCTTGTTGCTCAGATTAGGTAATTTTATTTTAATTTTAAGTTCTTGTTTTTATTCTTTTTATTTTCGAAAAATTTTTAAGAAAAAAAAATTTTCAATAATAAATTATTCTATGGCTTCAGAATTTTTAAGAATGAATTCTAGAGTTTCATGATGATCTGTTGAAGTCTGGCTGGCTGTAAAGTCATGTCTAATTCTTTGGACCGAGATTTCAACTTATCATCACAAGAGTCCTTGGACTCCCATCTGATCAGCTATTGTATGCCTGATTTGTATGCTAAAGCTTGGCTGGCCATTGGCCATGTCTAGTGTTTTGGACCGGTGCTTTCACTGAAAGCTTGGCTAGCTAGTAAGCCATGTCTAATTCCTGGACTGGAGCTTTAGACTAACATTGCATGATTCTTGGAATTTTCATTAGAAATTTTGAAATCTTTATTTTTCTTTTTCCAATTAATTTTCGAAAAATACCAAAAAAAATTTAATAAAATCATCAAAACCAAAAATAATTTTATGTTTCTTGTTTGAGTCTAGTGTCAATTTCTAAGTTTGGTGTCTTGCATGTTTTTCTTTTCTTAAAAATTTTCAAAAGTTCTTGGTGTTCATTTTGACATTCAAAGTGTTCTTGGTGTTCATCTTGACATTTAAAGTGTTCTTGCATGCATCATGTGTTTTGATCTTGAATTCTCATGTTTTGAGTCTTTTCATTGTTTTTCTCTTTCATCATTAAAAATTCAAAAAACAAAAAAATATCTTTCCCTTTTTCTTCTCATAAAATTCGAAAATTTGAGTTGACTTTTTCAAAAATTTTTAAAATCTAGTTGTTTCTTATGAGTCAAATCAAATTTTCAATTTAAAAATTCTATCTTTTTCAAATCTTTTTCAAAAATCAAATCTTTTTCATTTTCTCTTTCATAATTTCGAAATTTTCAAAATTTATTTTCAAAATAAAATCTTTTTAAATTTCTTTTTCAAATCTTTTTCAAAATAAATTTCAATCACATCTTTTTCAAAATCAATTTCAAAATCTTTTCTAACTTCTTATCTTTTCAAAATTGATTTTCAAATCTTTTTCAATTAATCTTATCTTGTTTGATTCTTATCTTTTTCAAAACTACCTAACTAATTCTCTCTCTCTAATTTTCAAAAATCACTAACCACTTTTTCAAAATTCCTTTTCATTAACTAATTATTTTAAATTTTAATTTTAATTTTATTCCTTTTCGTATTTTCGAATTATAACTAATATTTAAAATAAAACAAAAATATTTTTATTGTATTTTATTTAAGTTTTGAATTCTTCCCCCTCTCATCTCCTTCTATTTATTTATTTATCTACTAACACCCCTCTTTCACTCAAAAATTCGAACCCACTCTTCTCCTCTGTGTTCGAATTCTTATCTTTTCCTTCTTCTATTCTTCACTTCTTATACTCATATAAGGAATCTTTATTCTGTGACATAGAGGATTCCATATTTTCTTTTCTGTTTTCTTCCTTTTCATATGAGCAGGAACAAGGATAAGAACATTCTTGTTGAAGCTGATCCTGAACCTAAAAGGACTCTAAAGAGGAAGCTAAGGGAAGCTAAAGCACAACTCTCTGGAGAAAATCTGACAGAAATTTTCGAAAAAGAAGGAGACATGGCCAAACCCAACAACAATGCAAGGAAGATGCTTGGTGACTTCACTGCACCAAATTCCAACTTACATGGAAGAAGCATCTCAATCCCTGCCATTGGAGTAAATAATTTTGAGCTAAAGCCTCAATTAGTTTCTCTGATGCAACAGAATTGCAAGTTTTATGGACTTCCATCAGAAGATCTTTTTTAGTGCTTAACTGAATTCTTGCAGATCTGTGATACTGTTAAGACCAATGGGGTTGATCCCGAGGTCTACAGGCTTATGCTTTTCCCATTTGCTGTAAGAGACAGAGCTAGAATATGGTTGGACTCTCAACCTAAAGATAGCCTGAACTCTTGGGATAAGCTGGTCACGGCTTTCTTAGCCAAGTTCTTTCCTCCTCAAAAGCTTAGCAAGCTTAGAATGGATGTTCAAAACTTCAAACAGAAAGAAGGTGAATCCCTCTATGAAGCTTGGGAGAGATACAAGCAACTGACCAAAAAGTGTCCTTCTGACATGCTTTCAAAATGGACCATCCTGGATATATTCCATGATGGTCTGTCTGAATTATCAAAGATGTCATTGGACCATTCTGCAGGTGGATCCATTCACCTAAAGAAAACGCCTGCAGAAGCTCAGGAACTCATTGACATGGTTGCAAATAACTAGTTCATGTAGACTTCCGAAAGGAATCCTGTGAGTAATGGGATGCCTCAGAGGAAGGGAGTTCTTGAAATTGATACTCTGAATGCCATATTGGCTCAGAATAAAATATTGACTCAGCAAGTCAATATGATTTCCCAGAGTCTGAATGGATTGCAAAATGCATCCAACAGTACTAAAGAAGCATCTTCTGAAGAAGAAGCTTATGATCCTGAGAACCCTGCAATGGCAGAGGTGAACTACATGGGTGAAGCCTATGGAAACACCTATAATCTCTCATGGAGAAATCATCCAAATTTCTCATGGAAGGATCAACAAAAGCCTCAACAAGGCTTTAATAATGGTGGAAAAAACATGTTTAGCAATAGCAAGCCTTTTCCATCATCCTCTCAGCAACAGACAGAGAATTCTGAGCAGAATCCATCTAGCTTAGCAAATATAGTCTCTGATCTATCTAAGGCCACTCTAAGTTTCATGAATGAAACAAGGTCCTCCGTTAGAAATTTAGAGGCACAAGTGGGCCAGCTGAGTAAAAGAGTCACTGAAACTCCTCGTAGTACTCTCTCAAGCAATACAGAAGAGAATCCAAAAAGAGAGTGCAAGGCCATAACCTTACTTGGTGTGGCCGAACCCAGAGAGGAGGAGAAGGATGTGAATCCTAGTGAGGAAGACCTCCTGGGACGTTCACTGACCAATAAGGAGTTTCCCTTTGAGGAACCAAAGGAATCTAAGGTTCATCTAGAGACCATAGAGATTCCATTGAACCTCTTTTTACCATTCATGAGCTCTGATGACTATTTATCTTCTGAAGAAGATGAAGACATTGTTCAAGGGCAAGTTGCCCAGTATTTAGAAGCAATCATGAAGCTGAATGCCAAGCTCTTTGGTAATGAGACTTGGGAGGACGAGCCTCCATTGCTCATTAATGAACTAAATATCTGGGTTCAGCACACTTTACCTCAAAAGAAACAGGATGCTGGTAAATTCCTAATTCCCTGTAACATAGGCACCATGACCTTTGAGAAAGCTCTGTGTGACCTAGGGTCAGGCATAAACTTAATGCCACTCTCTGTAATGGAGAAACTAGGAATCTTTGAGGTACAGGCTGCAAAATTCTCATTAGAAATGGCAGACAAATCCATGAAACAGGCTTATGGACTAGTAGAGGGTGTGTTAGTAGTTGAAGGCCTTTACATCCCTGTGGATTTCATAATCCTAGACACTGGGAAGGATGAGGATGAATCCATCATCCTTGGAAGACCCTTCCTAGCCACAGCAAAAGTTGTGATTGATGTGGACAGAGGAGAGTTGGTCCTTCAACTGAGTGAGGACTACCTTGTATTTAAGACTCAAGGTTCTCCTTCTGTAACCATGGAGAGGAAGCATGAAAAGCTTCTCTCACTGTAGAGTCAACCAAAGCCCCACAGTCAAACTCTAAGTTTGGTGTTGGGAGGCCACAACCAAACTCTAAGTTTGGTGTTGAACCCCCACATTTAAACTCTAAGTTTGGTGTTGGGAGGTCTCAACAATGCTCTGAACATCTGTGAGGCTCCATGAGAGCTCACTGTCAAGTTATTGACATTAAAGAAGCGCTTGTTGGGAGGCAACCCAATGTTATTTAATTATATCTATTTATTTTCTATTGCTATTTTATGTTTTCTTTAGGTTGATGATCATGTGAAGTCACAAAAACTACTGAAAAATCAAAGAATGAAAAATAGCATTAAAAATAGCTCACCCTGGAGGAAGAGCTTACTGGCGTTTAAACGCGAGTAAGAAGCATCAAACTGGCGTTTAACGCCAGAAAGAAGCATCAAGCTAGCGTTAAACGCCAGAAACAAGCACCAGATTGGCATTTAACTCCAGAACAGAGCATGGAATTGGCGTTTAACACCAGAAACAAGCAGCAAGCTGGCGTTTAACGCCAGACATGCATTCTAAGGGCGTTTTGCACGCCTAAATGGAGCAAGGATGCTAAGTCCTTGACCCTTCTGGATTTGTGGACCCCACAGGATCCCCACCTACCCCACCTCTTCTTCTCTCCTATTCACACCTTTTCATGACTCTCTTTCCCAAATACCCTTCACCAATCACCTCCATACCTCTTCCCTAAATACCCTTAACCACTCACATCCATCCACTCTTCCCCATAAACCCCACATTTCAAATTATTTTCCCTCCCAAACCCAACCTTAATGGCCAAAACCTAACTTTCCCCCCACCCCTATATAAACCCCTCAAAACTACTCCATTTTCACACATTACAACCACCACTTCTCCTCCTTGGCCCAATACACCTTCTCCCTCCATCTCCTCCATTTTCCTCTTCTTCTACTACTTCCTTTCTTCTTTTGCTCAGGGACGAGCAAACCTTTTAAGTTTGGTGTGGTAAAAGCATTACTTTTTGTTTTTCCAGAACCATTAATGGCACCTAAGGCCAGAGAAACCTCAAGAAAAAGGAAAGGGAAGGCAATTGCTTCCACCTCTGAGTCATGGGAGATGGAGAGATTCATCTCAAAGGTCCATCAAGACCACTTCTATGAAGTTGTGGCCAAGAAAAAGGTAATCCCTGAGTTCCCTTTTAAGCTCAAAAAGAGCGAATATCCTGAGATCCGACAAGAGATTAGAAGAAGAGGATGGGAAGTTCTCTCTAATCCTATTCAACAAGTCGAGATCTTAATGGTTCAAGAGTTCTATTCAAACGCATGGATCACTAGGAACCATGATCAAAGTAGGAACCCGAATCCAAAGAATTGGCATACAATTGTTCGGGGGAAATACTTAGATTTCAGTCTGGAAAATGTAAGGTTGGCGTTCAACTTGCCAATGATGCAAGAAAACGCATGCCCCTACACTAGAAGGGTCAACTTTGATCAAAGGTTGGATCAAGTCCTCATGGAAATATGTGTGGAAGGAGCTCAATGGAAAGTTGACTCAAGAGGCAAACCGGTTCAATTGAGAAGACCGGACCTTAAGCATGTGGCTAGAGGATCGTTGGAGTTCATTCAACGCTCAATTATTCCTACTAGCAACCGGTCTGAAATTACTGAAGACAGGACCATCATGATCAATAGTATCATGATTGGGAAGGAAGTGGAAGTTCATGAGATTATACCTCAAGAATTCTACAAGGTTGCTGACAAGTCCTCCACTTTAGCAAGGTTAGCCTTTCCTCACTTCATTTGCCACCTCTGCAATTCGGCTAGAATTGACATAGAGGGAGACATCCTCATTGATGAGGACAAGCCCATCACTAAGAAAATGATGGAACAAACAAGAGATCACGGACCTCAACAAGAGCATGAGGAAATTCCTCACCATGAAATCCCTGAGATGCCTCAAAATACTAGGAGAATTAAGTTCCAACATGGGACAACTAAAGATGGAGCACCAAGAGAACTCCATCATCCTCCATGAGATTAGAGAAGATCAAAGAGCTATGAGGGAGGAGCAACAAAAGCAAGGAAGAGACATAGAGGAGCTGAAGAACACCATTGGTTCTTCAAGAGGAAGAAGACGCCACCCTCACTAAGGTGGACCCCTTAATCTCCTTGTTCTTATTTTTCTGTTTTTCGTTTACTATGCTCTATGTTTTATTTATGTTTGTGTCTTTATTACATGATCATTAGTGTTTAAGTGTCTATGTCTTAAAGCTATGAATGTCCTATGAATCCATCACCTTTCTTAAATGAAAAATTTTCTAAAAACAAAAGAACAAGAAGTACATGGTTTCGAATTCATCCTTGAAATTAGTTTAATTATTTTGATGTGGTGACAATACTTTTTGTTTTCTGAATGAATGCTTGAACAGTGCATATGTCTTTTGAATTTGTTGTTTAAGAATGTTAAAATTGTTAGCTCTTGAAAGAAAGATGAAAAAGGAGAAATGTTATTTGATAATCTGAAAAATTATAAAAATGATTATTGAAGCATGAAAAAGCAATGAAGAACAAAGCTTACAGAAAAAAAAATTGGCGAAAAAAATAACAAAGAAAAAGAAAAAGCAAGCAGAAAAAGCCAATAGCCCTTAAAACCAAAAGGCAAGGGTAAAAAGGGATCCAAGGCTTTGAGCATCAGTGGATAGGAGGGCCCAAAGGAATAAAATCCTGGCCTAAGTGGCTAAACCAAGCTGTCCCTAACCATGTGCTTGTGGCGTGAAGGAGTCAAGTGAAAACTTGAGACTGAGCGGTTAAAGTCAAGGTCCAAAGCAAAAAAAGAGTGTGCTTAAGAACCCTGGACACCTCTAACTGGGGACTCTAGCAAAGCTGAGTCACAATCTGAAAAGGTTCACCCAGTTATGTGTCTGTGACATTTATGTATCCAGTGGTAATACTGGAAAACAAAGTGCTTAGGGCCACGGCCAAGACTCAAAAAGTAGCTGTGTTCAATAATCAACATATTGAACTAGGAGAATCAATATCACTATCTGAATTCTGAGTTCCTATAGATGCCAATCATTCTGAACTTCAAGGGATAAAGTGAGATGCCAAAACTGTTCAGAGGCAAAAAGCTACTAGTCCCGCTCATTTGATTGGAGCTAAGTTTCACTGATATTTTGGGATTAATAGTATATTTTCTTCTTTTTATCCTAATTGATTTTCAGTTGCTTGGGGACAAGCAACAATTTAAGTTTGGTGTTGTGATGAGCGGATAATTTATACGCTTTTTGGCATTGTTTTTACATAGTTTTTAGTATGATTTTGTTAGTTTTTAATATATTTTTATTAGTTTTTAAATAAAAATCATATTTTCTGGACTTTACTATGAGATTGTGTGTTTTTCTGTGATTTCAGGTAATTTTTGGCTGAAATTGAGGGACATGAGCAAAAATCTGATTCAGAGGCTGAAGAAGGACTGCAGATGCTGTTGGATTCTGACCTCCCTGCACTCGAAGTGGATTTGCTGGAACTACAAAAACCCGATTGGTGCGCTCTTAATTGGGTTGGAAAGTAGACATCCAGGGCTTTCCAGAAATATATAATAGTCCAAACTTTGCCCGAGTTTAGACGATGCAAACTGGCGTTTAACGCCAGCTTTCTGCCCTATTCTGGCGTTAAACGCCAGAAACAAGTTGCAAAGCAAAGTTAAACGCCAGAAACAAGTTACAAATTGACGTTTAACTCCAAGGAAGACCTCTACACGTGAAAGCTTCAATGCTCAGCCCAAGAACACACCAAGTGGGCCCGGAAGTGGATTTCTGCATCATTTACTTATCTCTGTAAACCCTAGTAACTAGTTTAGTATAAATAGGACTTTTTACTATTGTATTTACATCTTTTGTATATCTTTTGATCATCCTTGATCATGGATCAGTCTATTTTCCTATTTTTGAATTCATATGCTATTTGGGGAGGCTGGCCATTCGGCCATGCCTAGACCTTGTTCTTATGTATTTTCAACGGTGGAGTTTCTACACACCATAGATTAAGCTGTGGAGCTCTGCTGTTCCTCATGAATTAATGCAAAGTACTATTGTTTTTTTATTCAACTCAAGCCTATTTCTTGTCTAAGATATTCATTCGTACACAAGAACATGATGAATGTGATGATTATGTGACGCTCATCACCATTCTCACTTATGAATGCGTGCCTGACAAACACGTCCGTTCTACATGAAAGCAAGCTTAAATGTATATCTCTTAGCCTCCTGATTTATGATCAGAGTCTTCGTGGTATAGGCTAGAATTATTGGCGGCCATTCTTGAGATCCGGAAAGTATAAACCTTGTCTGTAGTATTCCGAGTAGGATCTGGGAAGGGATGGCTGTGACGAGCTTTAAACTCGCGAGTGCTGGGCGTAGTGACAGACGCAAAAGGATCACTAGATCCTATTCCAGCATGATCGAGAACCAACAGATGATTAGCCATGCGATGACAGCACATTTGGACCATTTTCACTGAGAGGACGGGATGGCCATTGACAACGGTGATACCCAACATTCAGCTTGCCATGGAAAGGAGTATGAATGACTGGATGAAAGCAGTAGGAAAGCAGAAGTTCAGAAGGAACAAAAGCAACTCCATATGCTTATCTGAAATTCTCACCAATGAATTACATAAGTATTTCTATCCTATTTTATATTTTAATTATATTTTAATTATCAACTCACCATAACCATTTGAATCCGCCTGACTGAGATTTATAAGATGACCATAGCTTGCTTCAAGCTGACAATCTCCATGGGATCGACCCTTACTCAGGTAAGGTTTATTACTTGGACGACCCAGTGCACTTGCTGGTTAGTTGTGCAAAGTTGTGGAAAGGAACTAAGATTATGAACGTGCGTATTAAGTTTTTAGCGCCGTTACCAAGGAATGAACAATCACGATTTCGTGCACCACATGCCTGTAACCTAAAAAGGTACTATAGCTAAAAGCCTTGAACCTAGATGCACTCTTTTTCCCAATAGTAAGGATTTTTTAATGAGGCACCAAGACAAGGGCTAAGGGAACTCAAGCCTTTAGTAACTATCTTTGTAATAAAAATTTTTTAAATACCAATAAAATTCCTATTTTACTTCTTTAAAGGTTTCCTATCTCAAACACATTAATTTAAGCTCGACAGAGTGCTAAAATCATTGCCCAACCTAAAATGGTTGGCAAGATGAAGTGATGAGGTATAAGTTAATGTAATAAGTTATACAAACAACTCGTACAAAGCAACCTCAAACAGCTCAGATAAAAAACAGAGTTGTAAAAGTAACTTGAGTCGAGGCCGATTACACAAAGTCGGACATAAGTAAGGAAATTAATAAAATTTAAGAACCAATTATGCCCTACCATAAGTATTCGACAAAAAGATACTGTGATAAGGCTTTGAACATTACTTAGTAAAATTTTTGAAAAACAACTAAACAGAAAGGTAAAATGTTCAAAATACTACTAACTATTACAACATGTTAAAGTATCATAAATGCCCACATGTCGGCCTACCATAAACCTAAAGAACATAAAAAACTCAAGACTTCTCGCCCATATAAGGATTAAGAGTCTCGCCAGTCTCAGCATCTTGACCCTCGGCCGGAGGGGTCGGAGGAAGCATGGAGACTGACACTGCCGAAATAACTTCAGAAATAGAAGAGGAAGGATCTGCCATATCAGCCCAGGGCTGGACACCCGAGGCAGTAGCCGGGCTAACCTGAGGCCCTGAAGTCTTCGAGTCGGGAAGAGTCTCCTCCTCATCACCCGACTCAGGGGCAGGAACAATCTTCCCATCCTATACCATGTTGTTCATCCTGAAAAGGGAGAGATCGAGATTGGGAGCAAAGACCCTAACTTGGGCTTTCAAGTTTTCAAACATTTCATCTATGCCCATAGCAGCTAACTCTTGAAAACTAGCAAGCTCCCCCTTCAACCTTTTGATGAACAACTATTTTATGACTTATTTTGGATCGAATCGAGTGGATTTTATCAACTTTACTCACACTTATCCATATAATTTGCATATTTTTAAATTTCCTTCTGAATTTTGTGCTATGAATGAAAACATGCTTCTTTGTCCTTAAAATTGCTAATTTTTAATCCTCTTTTATTACCATTCGATGCAATGATGTGTGTTAAGTAATTTCATGGTTTATAGGGCAGGATTGGTTTAGAGGATGGAAAGGGAGCATGCAAAAGTGGAAGGAACACAAAAAATCAAGGATTTGAGAAGCTGGGACTGACGCGCACGCATGACTGACGCGTGCACGTGATCAGGAGCGTCGTCCACTGACCCTTACGTGTGACCTTGCACATAGTTAAACGACGCGTACGCGTGGCTGACGCATACGCGTGACAAGCATCACATGCCTCAGTAAAGGAAAAATGATAGGGGCAATTTTTGGGCTGCTTTTGGCCCAGCTTCAAGCCCGAAAGTGAAGACAAGTGGCTGGCGAGTGGAGCTGGATTTTCATTGGGGATTAATTCATTCATTCACACACTTTAGTTTTAGATGTAGAGTTCTAGAGAGAGAGGCTCTCTCCTCTCTCTAGGTTTTAAGGTTTCTTCTTTTATTTTCAGTTTCATCTACGTTTATATTCAACTTCTCATATTGTTTCAAGTTCCTCTTTTAATTTCTTGTTATTACTTCTTTGCTTTCTTAGTTTTATATGTTGTTTCCTTTACCTTGTTGCTTTATTGTTCATGACTCTTTGTTGATTCTAATTTCTTTTTAATGTATTTGAGGTATTTTATGTTTATTGTCGCTTTCTTTAATTTCTTGTTATTGTCTTCTTTCAATTGTTAATCTTAGATTTTACTATTTCTTCTTAATTTGCTATGTTTTTATTTTGTGTCTTCCAAGTGTTTGATAAAAAGCTTGGTTGGATTTTAAAATAAATTTTTGTGTTCTACGCTTGGATTGAGTAATGTGGAAACTCTTGAATTGTCAAGTCTCTTGTTGACTGGTGATGGAAAGTTGCTAGTTGGCTTGAGCTTCACTAAATCTAGTCTTTGATTAGGACCTATGAACTCAAGTTGATTTTTCTCACTTGACTTTCTTTCAATTGTTAGAGGTTAACTAAGTGACAGCAAAAGGCAATTACCATCACAATTGACGATGATAATGAGGATGAGAATTCCAATTCTCAACCCTTGCTAGGACTTTTCTTAGTTGTTAGTTTACTTTATTGCTATTCACTTTCTTGTTCATCATTTCAAAACCCCAAAAATATTTTCCCACAACCAATAATAAGTACACTTCCCTGCAATTCCTTTGAGAGACGACACGAGGTTTAAATACTTCGGTTATTTTTTTATTGGTTTGCATTGTGACAAACAAATTAAACGTTGACCGAGGATTGTATGTCAGTTTAGAACTATACTTGCAACGCGATTTATTTGAGAAATTTTTTACCGACATTTTCCTCCATCAAGTTTTTGGCGCCGTTGCCGGGAAATTGCAAATGTGTGCCTTATTATTGTTAATTGTGAATATTGTGAATATGTTTGCCCTTTTCTTTTTTGTTAGTTGTTGCTAATTTTAGGAGTTTATTTTCATTATTTCTTGTTAGTGTTTGTTCTTATTTTCTATTGCCATTATGAATTCTCATCCTTTTGGCTATGAGTATGGTTACAACTATGTTGTAGGAAATGAAAACTATAATGAAGGCTTGCATCAAGGATGGGAGAATCAAAGGTGGGAGGAGCCATATGCTTATGATCAAGCATCTTGGCAACAACCTCCTCCTATGTACTATGAGCAAAAATAACCCCTTGATTCATACCTTTCTAATGGCTATGGTGGACCTCCTTATGACTACTAAGAACCACCACTATATGCTTATGAACCCCTTCCTCAATATAGTTCTCAACCTACCTCACAAGCCCCATTTTACCAAACACCATCCTATGATCCATACCCCTCATACAACCAATCACCATTACCTCATCCTTGTGACCACTATGAAAGAAAACCTATAGAACCACCTACATTCCAACATAATTACTCCCAAAAACCACCATTCTCACATTTACCACCTCGATACCCCTATCAAGATGAACCACCTTCCTATCATGAACCTTTCCTCCCAAGCAATGAACCTTCATATCCACTCCAATCTTCAATGGATGACACCTTTGGTCTTATTCTTCAAGGACAAAGAGAGATGCAAAGGAAGACACTAGAATTCGCGGCTACCTTGACCGAGGTAGTAAATACTCTAGCATGCCAATGCTTAGACACTCAAAGTAATCCCATGGCCACATGTGGGGAATCAATTGAAGAGCGTAGAATGAAGGAGAGATTGGAAACTCCGATGGAAAATAAGAAGTAGGATTTTGTATTGGAACAAATGAAGGAAGCCCAATTAGTTGAAGAGGAGGAAATGGTTGAAGACTTAGGAGATGTTGAAAGTTCATCGGAAGCTAAAGTTATAGAGCCCTCTAAGGGTGAAGAGGTTGATCAAGATATGGATTCAATGATTAAAGAATTTTTATCTACAATTGAATCCTCTCCCATTAGACACGAGTTTGAGATCAAAGAAGAATGTGCACAACCTCACATACCCTTGGTAAATGATGAAGAAGAGTTTGAATTGGAAGAAAGCTACCACGAGGAAGAGGTTGAAGTTGAAGAATCTTTCCAAGAGGTGAAAGTAGTTAAGGAAGAGCACAAGGGAGTGGAGCTTGCATGATCATTAGAAACACCTCTCCTCAAGCTACTACCATCCAATACAATATTCAAGTGGGTAAAATTCTTATCCTTAAACTTTAATTTCCCACTTGAATATGGTTTGCTTGAGACGGATGGTCAACTTAGAGCTCTTTCTAGCTTTAAAAGTAAAAAGGAGATGGTAAGTGGATAGAAACACAATTTTCGGTTCATTGTGGTTGGAAGCTCAAGGTCTATTTGCAAAGGTTGGTGTAGAGCTCAATTTCTTGGGTCTAGGAAGTTGTTTGGTTGTTTGAATGAGAATTCAAAATTCTTGTCACCCAATTAAAATTGTGATGATCAACTTGAAGATGGGCGTAAGAACAAGGTTTGGGATCCCGGCATACAAAAAGATCAATTTTGGGAGCCCTTAGCTTGTGTGGAACTTTATCAAAGCTTGGAGCTATTAATTTTGAAATTTGGAGCTTACTTGAAGTCCAAACATTGGTGGAAGTTCAAGGATGAATACAAGCACAAGCCACCATGACAAAGAGCTCACCAAATGTCCAACTTAAGAACTTTAAATAAATTCTAGGTAGGAGACACCATTATGGTAAATTCTTCCTACTTTCCCTTTTATTTATATTGGTAATAAATTAAATTTTCATTTTTAGTTAGGATTATTTAGTCTAAGTTGTGGTTTAGCTTGTTTAATAATATTTGGTATTGCTTTGGTAGCTTGTTAGTTTCTCAATAAAAAAAAGAAGCGCGTACGCGTGACCAACGCGTGCGCGTCGACGCCCAAATTTTGATGCTGTTGCTGCTGCATGGTACAAAAACCAAAGAGTTGTGCTGAAACCGTGCGAGCATTGTACAAGGAGCACGAAAAGTATCCACGCATACGCGTGACCGACGTGTACGCATCACTTTCTCTTTTCTGCTTCTCATGCGTACGCGTGACTGACGCGTACACGTCGCCTTCTCATTCTGCTATCCACGTGTACGCATGGTCGACGCTTCTCTTCTCCCATTTCTTTCTTCTTTCTTCTTTCTTCTTTCTTCTTTCTTCTCTCCTTCTTCTTTCTTTTTACCTTTCTTCTTCTTCATTCCCTTAACTTCTCATCTTTATTCTCTTTCATTCTCTTTTTCTTGTTGCATTTGCATACTTTTATTCATTGTATTTTAACTTTGTTTTTGTATCTTGTTCTATTTTTCTTCTTAAGATTACTATTTTACTATTGGTGTTTAATTCTCCTACACAACTGTTGAAAATTTATTGAATCATTTTGGTGCTTCTTGACTTGTTTGATATTGATTGGATAATAAAATTTTTAGGCCAATGCTTCATCTTTTATGACACTTGTATTCTTTGTGCATTGATATGAAGTTATATTGTCTTTCATAACCCACTCTTTCTTACTTACTATTTGTAATTTTTGCCCCACACACAAGATTAGTACTTTAGTACTTTCTAACTCATTCTTCTTTGTTTCTGTGTTCTATTATCATTGAGTTAGGATGGGACCGTAATCTCTCATGCTTATAACTAATCTTGCTTGTGTAAATTCTTGTTTGAACTTGATGCTTTTGAGTGTTTTCTTTATGCAATTTACTTATTCTTTGACTTTACTCTTGCATCAAGTGTTAGTTGACATGCCCTTTGCCTACATTGTTTTCTCACTTACATGTTGTAGCTACCATGTAGTTGAGAACCCCACTCTTATTCGGTATTAGCCCCCATCTATATTCTATTTGCTTTGTTTTTGGGCTAATCTTCCGTATTTTTCTCCCCTTTCAGGCTAGCCATCAAGAAGGGAAAGTAAAAGCTTCTAAATGGGCGAACAACAAGTCCCTCTACACAATCTTTTGAAGGAGCTCATCAGTTGTAGCAAACCACCCTAATCCACCATACTCATCTTTGCATGCACCGAGGACGGTGCAATCTTTAAGTGTGGGGAGGTCGAGACCGACTTCTATGGGTAACTACTTCCTTTTCCAACACCAATTCTTAATCTTCTTTGTTAGTTAGTTGTTGCATTGCATGATAGATTGCATGTGTAGTTAGTTGCTTGCATTTAAGTACTACTTGGTTGAAGTGATGATTTCTTTTCCAAGAAACTGTTTTAGGGCATTTCACTAATTTGAATAAAAAAATTTTTTTTTTTGAACTTGCTTGAAGAATTTTATTTTGGAACATGGTTTTAGAACTAGAACACACAAACTCAGTGAGATTTTGAGCCTATTGATTGGTTACATTTTATCAACCAATATTTTGATTCAGTGTGTGTTGTTCTCTCTAAGATTGTGATCTTTATCTTGCTTGATTCTATATTTCCATTGTTTGATGTATGTATGCACTTATGTGATTGACGCCTTTGTTTCACTAAGCTTACATACCCAAATGGCCTTACCTTTTCATCAATCTTTGCAAACCAATGTGAGCCTATTTAACCCCATTTATTCTTTATTTTAGCACATCACTAACTCTAAGCAGAAAACAATAAATGTCCTTAATTTGAATCTTTGGTTAGCTTAGACTAGTAAGAGTGTGTATAATTTAAGTGTGGGGAAATTAGATTTGGGAATATTTGGTTTGGGAATTGGGTATGTTATACTTTTTTGTAAAAATGTGGAAAATTTTGGGTGCATGTTCGTGCATTCAATACCTTAATCATATGCATTGAGAAAAATAAAAGAAAAAAAAGAAAAACCAAAAATAAAAGAAAAATAAAAAAAAAAACAAAAAGGAGAAAAAGAAAGCAGTAAAAGGAGACAAAACGCCCCAAAGTAAGTGGTGTTGGCAATGCATATATATTGTACTCAAATTTGGGATGCATGAATATGTGGCAAAAGATAGTCAATGGGTAGTTAGGTTTTTGCATTTTGATTACATGGATTGTCTTAGATTAAGTGGGAAGTTTAGATTAATCAAGGATTCAGATTTCAGTCCACTTGACCACATACAATCCTACCTTAACCCTAGCCCCATTACAACCCTTGAAAAAATCTCTTGATATTTGTACTCATGCATTGAATATATGTTGATTGGTAGGAGAAAAGCAAGTCGTAGAAAGCAAGATTAGTAGAGAATTGAGAGAATCAAACCTTAAACACTTGAGCAATTAGATCGGATACACATCCGTGAGGGTTCGATGCTCGATTCTTTGTTTCCGGCTTTCACGAGCTTTCTTCTTGCAAATCTATTTGTACTTCATTTTATGATTTGAATTAGTGTAATTCTTTAATCATCATCCTATTTCAGCCCTACTTGTTCATATATGTTCTTGGAAATTGATTTAATTTTAACCAAGTAGGTAGATACATTTTGCATTTAGCTAGATTCATATAGATAGGTTGCATTTAATAAATCCTACCATCCCTCTTCACCCCTTTATAGCTTCTCTTGGGCTTAGCATGAGGACATGCTAACCTTTAAGTGCAGGTAGATTTGATGAACCACTATTTTATGACTTATTTTGGATCGAATCGAGTGGATTTTATCAACTTTACTCACACTTATCCATATAATTTACATGTTTTTAAATTCCCTTTCGAATTTTGTGCTATGAATGAAAACATGCTTCTTTGGCCTTAAAATTGCTAATTTTCAATCCTCTTTTATTACCATTCAATGCCGTGATATGTGTGTTAAGTGATTTCAGGGTTTATAGGGCAGGAATGGCTTAGAGGATGGAAAGGGAGCTTGCAAAAGTGGAAGGAACACAAGAAGTCAAGGATTTGAGAATCTAGGACTTACGCGCGCGCATGGCTGACGCGTGCGTATGACCAGGAGCGTCATCCACTGACGCGTACACATGACGAGCGTCACGTGCCTCAGTAAAGGGAAAATACTAGGGGCGATTTCTGGGCTGCTTTTGGCATAGTTCTTGTCATGGATACTATCTTTCACCTATCGCTTCTTTAAAGGGGATTCCAAAGGGGAAGGAGGTGAGGGAGTGGACTTGGAAGAGATAAGTTAAGACTGAGGAGTCAAGATAATGACCTGGGATCTAGAAGGGCCCGGACCCCGACTTCTTCCTAGGGGAGGATCGGACTGGGATCATGACTTCTTCCTGAGAGGACCCTTCATCGATCTCTTTCTGCTGTTGAAGGTTCCTGGCCACCATGTCTTTTTCGTGTTTTGAAGGAACCTCATAGCAGATTTGGGAGCCATACTTTCTACAAAGCAAAACATAATGCAATTAGAAACAAAAAATGTATAAAAGTAGAATTTAACAAGTAAAGAAAAGGAAACTACCTAGGTCAGACTTCAGAAGACTGGGGTCCCCTAGATATCTCTTTGTATCCAGATGGGGAGTCTGACCCCAAGTACCGAACACAAAATCTACCACACCACTCTCCAGGTCATCTAACTCAGCTATGTCTACCTTTACTGTTAAAAGTGTATCTTGCTAGTAGAGAGGGAATTTGGGTTCTTGGCTTTTTGAAAGAAAGAAAGGTCGAGTATCATAGGCAGCTCAAAGCTTAAAGAAGTTATTCTTGAAGTCATGAAAAAACTCGTCAAAGATAGAAAAAACCTTTTGACCTTGCACATCTCGAAAGGATATCCTCCCCTAACTTCTTGGCGGAGCTATATGGCTTTGTCACCACAAAGAGATAAAGGAAGACGTTTGAGGTAGGTCAGACATCCAGTTCCTGACATAAGAGCTGGTACATTTTCATGAAAGCTCAAGAATTTGGGTGAAGTTGGCTAGGGGCAAGGTTGGAAGACCGCAACACCTCTATCTCAAAGTTGGTAAAAGGAAATCGGACACCCAACCTAGTAAAGAAGCAATCATAGATGTAAAAAAAGGGTTGTTTGGACTTCTCTAAAGGGGGGAAGCATACCTTCTCCTCTGGGTCGAGTGGATCTAACACATACATTCTCCTCTCTATTCTTACAAATACTGTGGTGTCTACGGAACTCATCACAATACTCCCTATTAGTCATAGTGACACAGCTAAGGACGATGCTATCTTCCCAAACCTGAAGACTAAGGAGAACTTTTGTCGACATGTTTGTGATAAGACGATGCAACATAAAGACTATACCTACACATGCAAAAATAAAGGAAACCATTACTATAAGAAGTCAGACATACCAAACAAGTCGGACAAATTAAACAGAATTCAAAGAAAGACATTCTTTTAAAAATTTTCCATAGAATAACCCAATGGCGCCTCCCCGAAGCAAACACCACATCGAAGTAACACCATTAGGGGCAATACAACACACACCCATCACTACAGAGGCATAAAAACAAAGCCTTTATCTACTTCAAACACTTTCAAAAAACATTTTGTACCAAGTATCGAAACCAAAAGAGCCAAAAAAATAATTTTTTCCAAAGAAAACGGAAAAGGATCGACAACAAGTAAAACCAAAAAAATCAAGCAAATGATAACAAGAAAGATTGACCAAATAGAGGGAGGGAGAATGTAAGAAAAGAAATAGAAACCTACCTCAAAGGAGCTCAGAAAAGAAGAAGGGCACGTCTAAAACAGCAAACACTACAAATGTTCCTCTCCTCAAAACGAAAAAGGCTCAGAAAACAAGATGAAGAGATATTGGAAGCAACAGAAACAGCCGAAAAGCACAAAGGAAATCTCTTTGTGAAGGAAGAAAAAAAAATGGATTTCAGAAATAAAAAAAGGGGAAGAAAAAGCTCAAAGGTCTGTTTATAAGAAAGCAGTAGGGCAAAAACGGCTCCTTCACTCCTCTTTAAAACAGTGCGGATCCTCAGGAGCAACTGCCATGCGTTACTCGACAGTCTTTAAAAGCCCCCAGAGTTCAAATTTCAAAACACGTCAGATAGACTGATGAGCTCGAAACCCGATGTCCATGATAAGAAGTCACAAAGTGCTTGAGCCCAACTTTAAGAAAGAACGGACTCAAGTAAAGGCACTGTTCATACCCTGGTCCAACAGATAAGAGCCAGGCCCAAAAACACTAAAAGGCCCGCCAATAAAGGTGGACCTCACGTCAAGTCCAACCTCTTTAAAAAAGTCATACACCGACTCCACGGGGCAAAAACCCTAGTTGCTCAAAGCAGATAAACTACTCCCTAAAATCACTACCTCATCTAGAAGGAGAATCTCAACAAACACCCAAGATAAAAGGAATGCTTATCTCTCAGAAAAGATAAGATCACCCCAACAAAGGTGGTTAGCAACTCAACAATAAAAACACTGGCACCCTGGTATAACTCACGCTCCAATCTATTGAAAACCTGCCTAAAGCCCTTGCTAACTTAAGCATCGGAGTCTCTTGTAGATACCACTCCCTCACCTCCTCACGAGAAACTCGGACAGGCAGTACCTCAACACTAAAGAGGTCGGACGATGCCACACTAAAGGATCTGGACCTCACGTTTAGGCTCAAATAAATGTTTCAGGTAACCCTCAGAACACTAATAATGTAGAATGTTTTATGCAATTATCTAATCACATGTTTTCTATGATTATTCACACAATCAATATAAAAAAATAACTATTTTCTTTATATGATATTATATAATTGGATATATGTATAAATTTTATATACTGATAATATATCAAAATTAATTTTTTTT
>NC_029791.2:55554587-55588340 GCF_000816755.2 Arachis ipaensis
AGAATAATATTATCTTTTTATTTAATACTAAATAAAATCAAAAGAAAAATACCAATGCTCTTTTAAGATTTGGGTAATGCTACCGTGAAGAAAGTAAATTTTTTCAATAGGTGAGGAACTGATATTGTTGGAGATAACATTCGATGCACTTCAGGTGGAACAGGGTTGTGACATTTTTGAAAGTGATTTAATAATTTGTGTTAATCTTTATCATTAACTTGTTGGGCCTTTTTGTTGGGTTAGGTACTTTTTTTGTACAAATTTAAATTTGGCATTTTAATCAGATTTGTACTCATGGACATGGAATTTTTTATTTAAATAAATTAAATAAATATTTTAATTATTTAAATAAATAATTATAAAATTAATGCCGAAATTAATCCCCAATCTTATCTCGTTTACAATGTAAACGAGATAATCTTGCACGTATCTCATTTACACTATAAACGAGATAAGGCATGTATGCATGACACGTGTATATCTCATTTACAGTGTAAATGAGATACGTGCGTATCAAACTAATGCATTTACAATGTAAATGAGATATATTAAGACAAATTTCCAACTACTTTAAAAGGATGTGCAACCCTTGGCGTTCTCCACATACATTTCATACCTTCTTCTCTCTTGTTTTTCTTACAAAAACTAGACAAAAATGTCCAGTAATAGCAGATATGTGGTTATTTGTGTGTACTCCAATTGTCATATGAGATATAGTGACAATGGAGTGATATTTGCGTGTGAGAATCTGTTACTATTGCGCACTCGACTCGTAAGTTCGTTGTCCGAGTTGAAAAGTTTGATATTGAGCAACCTTGGTGGCACAGGGAGAAGAGAGATTGGAAGGGTGGGGTATAGATTACTAGAACCATTTGGTAATGGAGTTTTCCAGTTTCAACTATTTTGGCTCCATAGCGACGAGCATGTGCGACTCATGTTCGACATCCATGGGAAAATCATGGTAGAACAAGTGATGGAGCTTTCCACCAAGGTTGGTGATATTGGTGGTGGTGCTTCTGTACACTTGACATTTTTGCAGGATGACCCACCACTCGCACCACCACCGATTCATGTTGCCAGTCCAGTGGAAGACATGAAGGTGGGTGAGGAAGACTTCGACGAAGAGTATGTTGCAGATAACAATGATAGTTTAAATTAGTGAAATGCTATAAAAAGTTTCTTGAAATAGAAAATATTACTCCAACCAAGTAGTGGTAAAATATTCACAAAATCTAACTACAATGCAATCAAACATGCAGATGCAACAACTAATTTAACAAAGAAAATTAAACATTGGTATTGAGAAAAGAAAGTAACTAACACACGGAAGTCGGTATCGACCTCCCACACTTAAAGGTTACACCATCCTCGGTGCATGTTAAGACGTGCAAGTGGACGGGGGTTGTGAGCTATAACTGCTGCTCTTTCTTTAATAGATTGTGCAGATGGACTTGTTGCTCGCCCACATTTAAAAGCTTTTCCTTTTTCTTTTCTGATGGCCATCCTAAAAGAAGAGAGAAAGGAACAACAGTAACCCACAAACAAAGATAGGAAAACAAATAGAATATGGGTGGGTTAATGCCAAATAATGAGGATCTCAACTACACGGTAGCTACAGCATGCAAGTGAGGAAACAATAGAAGCAAATGGCATATGAATAGTGCAAAAATTGCAATAAATGGGGAGAGAGTGTGGGTAATGAAAGACAATGTAAGTGCATATCAATGCAAATGGAATACAAGTATTATAAAAATGAGCATTGACTTATAATTAATAACACCCAATAGTTTAAAATAAGTCACGAAGCACCAAAATAATTTAAGAAAAGATGTAACAGTTGAATAAGAACATTTAACACCAATGGTAAAAGAGAAAATTAGAAAAGGAGATAAAAGTATGAATAAAAATAAAATGCAATGAAGGAAAGTATTCAAATGCAACATGTAAATGAGAAGGAAAGAGAATAAGGACGAGAGAGGATTGAAATTTGGCGGTGCACTAGGTTTAAGTGAGGCGCACAAACAGCGCGCAGGCATACAGCATGCGTACGTGTGCATTGCGCAAAAAGGAAGGATGCATAAGTGTCAAGTGCGCGGACGCGTGCCTCAGGTGGTGCCAATGGCGCGAGTCCAGCCTCGCGTACGCATAACTCTCTGTTTATGTTGTGTAGGGGCCAAGGTTACACGCGACGCGTGCGCGCCATGCACCCGCACGCGTGGATGGTCATGGGGGAAAGGACGCGCACGCGTCAGGGACGCGTACGCATGGGTGAAGTGGTGCCTCTAGCACAGTACCAGCCCCAGACTAGTACAACTCTCTGGTCAAACACATATTTACACCGATTTTCTCAACCATGCAAACGTGCCATAGATGCAGACGCGTGGGCGTCTGTTCGTAGAGCGACGCGCATGTGTACGGTACGCGTACGCGTGGGCTTGATTGTGCCTAAATCACGTTTCATGCCCAGTTTTCGCACAACTCGCTGGTCAATCCGACCCAATACGCATTCACGAAGGACGCGGACGCGTACTAGGCACTAGCGTGTCGATCCCTCATTTTTTTATGTAGAATGCAGGTGATGATGCAGAATGTATGAATGAACACGGGTAAAAATAAAACAAAATAAAACTAAGAATGAAAAGGAACGATCATACCATGGTGGGTTATTTCCCACCTAGCACTTTTAGTTATTGTCCTTAAGTTGGACATTTGGTGAGCTCCTTGTCATGGTAGCTTGTGCTTGAACTCATCCAGGAATCTACATCAATGTCTGTAATTCTAATGGCCTCCGGGATCCCAAACTAGGCGCAAAGAGCCTTCAAGCAAGTTAAAACAAGTGACAAGGCCCCAAGAGTGTTGATTGTTGGGATGAATTCCGGGGTCCCAAACCTTGCCTTTGCACCCATTTTCTTGTTGATCATCATTGTTCCAACCGGGTGGCAAGCAATTTGAATTCTCACTGAAGCGTCCAAACAACTTCCTAGACCCATTCAATTGAGCTCTACACCAACCCTTGCACTTCAATTTGGAGCATGCAACCATATCGAACCTTGCTTGACAACTCTTACCGCTAACCATCTCCCTCTTACTCTTAAAGCCACAAAGAGCTCTAAGTTGACAATCCGTCTCAAGCAAACAATATTCAAGTAGGAAAGTAAAGGTTAAGGATAAGGATTTTACCCACTTGAATGTTGTATTGGATGGTAATGGCTTTGGGAGAGGTGTTTCCAATGGTCTTGCCAGCTCCACTCCCTTGTACTCTTTTTTGAACTCTTCCGCCTCTTTGCAACCCTCTTCAACTTAAACCGCTTCCTCTTGGTAACTTTCTTCCAGTTCAATTTCTTCTTCATTTCCTACCAAGGGCATGGGAGGCTGTGCTTCTTCTTCTTTAATCTCCATCTCTTGATCAACCTCTACAAAGTCTTCAACCATGATTGCCTTGGAGGTTGTACACCTTCCTCAACATCAACATCAAACACCTTGGCAGGAGGCTCTATGACTAGACTTTCCCATGGAGGTTTTGCATCTCCCAAGTGTTCAACCACTTCCTCTTTTTTGATAATTTTGGCCTTCTCCACTTGCTCTAATACAAAATCAACCTCCTCCTTGATGTCACTTAGTGTAGAGTTGTCTTTAATGATGGGGCTTCCCTCTTGTTCAACCTTCACTAATTCTTCAACTATTTTTTCATCTTCAAGGGTCTCTACCTCCTCCACCTATTGGGCCTCCTCTTGCTTCTCTTGAAGTATGTGTGCGTAGAACCGATCCATTACGTCTCTAAGACGATCCCTTCTCTCTTATTCCATGTCAATAGCATAGTTGGGATCATCTTGCTCTTGGATTAAAGGAAACCTACGGGATATAAGATTTTGGAGTTTAGAGGTGAGACTAATGAGAGTAGAGATAAGTGTGGTTTGACGCTCTCTTTGCCCTTGGCGAATAACACTAAGAGTGTTGTTATCCAATGGAGGTTAGGGTGGATAGGAGGGTTCATTTGTTGAGAGAAAGGGCTCATAATATGGAGGTGGTTATTCTTGATAAGGATATGGAGATGGTGTATATTGAGGTGGTGGTTCTAAGTATGGCTCATAAGGCTCTTGGTATGGTGGGTAAGGATTAGGTTCATATGGGGGTGTTTGGTGGTAAGGTGCTCGTAAGTATGGTGGTTCGAAATTATGTTAGGGAGGGGGTTCATAGGCATATGGTGGTGGTTGTTGATAATCAAAAGGATGCTCACCATAGCCATTATCTTGGTATGCCTCTTGGAATGGCTCTTGGTTATAGTATGTTGGTAGAGGTTGTTGCCAAGAGGGTTGATCAAATGCTTATGGCTCCTCCCATCTTTGATTGTCCCATCCTTGATGCATGTTCTCTGTAACGACCTAATTTTCAGTATGTCTAGATCATACCAGAAACTGAGTGCTACTAATTTGTCTTCCTAATTATTATCTATTATTTATCATATGAGCCTGATTCGTTGTTGAAGTGTTGTTATTTTGCGGGGTAAATTTTTTTTTTCAAAGCATTTAAGTTGTCAGGCATGAACATACATAGATGATATCATAAGTAACAACAAGATAAGCAGTCAAAAGTAAACACACATTTATATAAATTCATACATCTCAAACAACTGACATCATTCAGTCATCCAGCCTTTATTAGATCATAGATCTTTAGTTAGAACACACCCCTAGATATAGCTAGATAATAACCTTATACATATATATATACATACAATATCCCAGGCCCTGACCTGTTCAAGGAGTCCATAAGCTGGCACCTAGGCTAGCCTAGACTCTTCACTCACCTAGTCCCTCTAAACTACTAATGTGAGGAAAAGTACATTCTAGGTCTTCAAAACTCAAGTCAGGTAGAACGTCATCAGCGAACTACGGAAGGGTACTCATGCTTCCATCTGACAGGAGATAGGAGAGAGAAGGGGTAAGAAATGGGGAGTTCTTAGTAAGGTCGGGGTTATTAGTTACGTTCATTAATTCTATGTCGTTTAGCAGACTATTAGTAGAATACAAAGAAGCAGTAAATAGAAAACACAGATAAGTAGAGAAGATAGAGAAAACAGATAGCAGAACACAAACAGAAGAATACAAGAAAATAACACAAAGACAAAGAATAGAATACACACAAAGAAAATATACATTCATACAACAAACATAATGGAAGAAATGCATAACCAAGTATGATGCATGTCTAGCCTTAATGCAGGTAATGAGCTCATTTGTCGGTTACAGACCCGTTCCCGATGTTACCCGGGGTCCTTTGACCAGGTAAGGCTTTCCTGTTGGCAATACCCATCGCAAGAGTCCTTTGACTTGCGAGGCAAACCACCGTAAGAGTCCTTTGACTTGCAGAGTGGCACTAGCTACCCACTACAAGAGTCCTTTGACTTGCAGGACGGAGCTAGTCTGCCCAACACACTCACTGTAAGAGTCCTTTGACTTACAAGAGCACCCACACACACTCACTGTAAGAGTCCTTTGACTTACAGGAGCATATGCTAGTTGTGTTTTCTCGATACCTCTGTAAGACTCCTCTGACTTACAGAATAGCACTATAGCTATGTATCCCAGGAAAGTGTTCTCAGTGGTCGCACCACCATTTATTTGATTGCCTCTCTGCAGCAGATTCTTACATAACCGTTCTCAAGCATCGCCCGAAGGCTCATAAGTCACATATAACCATACTTTCCATCACTTAGAAATCATCCTTTTTCATCTTTCCACAATCATAAGTCAAGCATTACAGTGATCTCATTTCACAATTCTCTGTATACATCACAACATCACAACAGCATACTGCTATATAGTTCTTAACTCCCTTTCTTTCTAACATGTTTGCAAGTTTTTAGAACTTGTTCCATTACCTTACATTCTTCGATATCTTATCTTATACCTTCACTTAGGTGTTTAATAAAGAAAATTAGGGAGTTATAGACTCAAAACTGCCATCCTGAGACTTTTAGGAAAAACTGTCTTTTTATCAATATTTTATTATTATTAATAAAATAATATTATTAATAAAATAATATTTTAATATTTTAATATTAAAATAATAATATTTTATTCAACTTTCAAAAATTGTATTTTGACCCTTGAACTTTTTGGAAATTGCATTTTGACCCCTTAACTTTTAATATTTACACTTGGGCCCCTTAACTTTTCTTTAATTAACTTTCAACCCCAAACTTTTTAATAATTGCATTTTGACCTCAAAATCATCAAATAAACGTTTTCACATCCTTCCAAAAAGCAAAAACATTTTTCCAAAAGTTCATCAAATTTTAGCTTGATTTTCAACCCGTTTTTTAAACTTTTCGGTATCCGATTTTTACCTGATTTTGACCAAACCAAAGAGAAACGTTTCAGCCATCAAATACACATCAAAAACACATCAAATATCATGAATTTCATAGCTGGAAAGCCACGTTTTCCAGCAGCAACAACAGCAACTCTAAAACCATCATAGACTTGGTTTTCAAGCATTAAACAACAAGATTTCATGATCAAACAACCACACAAACACTCAAAATAAAACCTCAAGCAACAAGATCTGATTTAGCACTTCAAGAACACAAGCAATCATTGATTAATTTACCCAACCTTACCTCCTTTGCTGCTGCTAAAAGTTGAACCAAAAACAAGCTTCTAGAAGCACTTTTACGCCTATTTTAACATCAAAAACAACTTTAGAACCATATGAACTATGAAGGCTGAAGCTTCATGATGATGAAAAGAAGGTTTTTCTCACCTTAAATCCGCTAGAAATCACATTTTCTTAGAGCCTATGGTGATTGAACAAGAGATCCTAAGAGAAAATATGAAGAAAACATCATCAGCTTGAGTTTCCACCATGGCTGAAACTTCGAGGAGGAGCAGCCATCATACCTTGATTTACTCTTTGAAGATTAACATAGAAATGAAGAGGAGGAAGAGATGAATACTTTGGTTGGATTAGATTTTTGATAGGGATTTTAGTTTGAGAAAGAACGGAGAAAGAAGCTCAGGTGTTCATGGAAGTTTTAATGGAAGTTCTTCCATTTCTCTCTCAAGGATTTCGAAAATTCTAGCTTGTTTGGAAGAAAAGTTCATGGTAATGATGAGCCTAGGGATTTGTGGGGTTAGGATAAGCATTATCCTAAAGTTTGGTGTAAAAATATCTCAAGAAAGGATAATTACTAAAGCTAGATGTATTAGAATACAAGTGTTTCTTACGTTTTCCTTAAGAAATCTTGGCTTGGAGAGAAAGAAAGAAAACATATGGTGGCTAACTCTGGGAGAGCCACGTGTCACTGGGTGCTGACTCATCAGAGTTTAATAATAAAATATTATTCTGGAGATAATTACTAAAACTAGATACATCAGATTACACTACTAAAGGATAAGCATGAGCTTTACTAGTATAAATGATACTAGTAACATGATAATCATCAGAATAAATGATATATGATGAAGCATTAGCATTGCTAAGTTCATCTAGGAATGCTGGTATTATCCATTACCGGTAGATTTCTAGCTCAGTTATTATATTACTAAACATAGATGAACATTAACCACAGCAGAAAAAATAATAATATAAACATTCCAAATAAAATAATAATATATGAATATTATATTAATATAATTTTTCTCTCAAAATTTGTGACCGGCTCATCACATAGAGACTAACCACGGAAATCAGAATTTTGAAATTTGGACTCGAAGTGGCTCAAAAATGCAACTTTTCACGACGTGCTTACTTAGATCAGGAGAGGTGTCTAGTGTAGTCAAGCTGCTGACTCAGCAGCTTGATGACACAGCACCTGTGCAGCAGAGGTGCTTATATGCACTAAAATTCCTAAAAATTCCATAAAATTTCCGTTTGATCCCGAAAAACCGCTGTTTTTTGAGGCTAAAAGCTAGGCCGTTACATTCTCATTGTAGCTCCCATTCCCTACAACATAATTTGAACCAAACTCATAGCCAAAGGGGTGAGAATTCATAGTAGCTAAAGAAAATAAAAACAAAAACTAGTAAAAATAAGCAACTACGTCTTAAAACTAACAAAAACTAACAAATACGCAAGAAGCAAATATTTACAATAACCAATAATAAGGCACACGTTTGTAATTCCCCGGCAACAGCGCCATTTTGATGAGTGGACTTTTGTGTGGTCTAGAATTTTACAATAAACTCTCGTTGCTAGAGTGCTAGAACAAATAAAAGTAGAAGAGAAAACAAATTAAAGGAAGATTGAACCTGAACCTAAGGAGAAAATGAAAGAAGAAATCCTAAATCCTAAAACCTAGAGAGAGGAGAGGGCCTCTCTTTGTAGAACCTACATCTAAATCTAAAATTATGTGAATGAGAAGTGTCTCCCTGATTCTGCTCCACTTCCAACCTCAAATATGTGTTTTTCGGTCATGAAACTGCGCTAGAAACAGCCCAGAAATCGCCCCCCAGCAATTTCTGAGTCGCTAAATTTTTGTACCACACGTGCTTTGTGCGTGCGCATTCCTAAACACAGGTCAACTATGGCAAATTACATATTGTTGTGAAGCCCCGAATGTTAGCTTTATAACACAACTAAAACCGCCTCATTTCGACCTCTGTAGTTCAAGTTATGGTCAATTAAGTACGAAGAGGTCAGGGCTGACAGCTTTGTGATTCCTTCAATTTCTTGTATTCCTTCCACTTTTACATGCTTCCTTTCCATCTTCTAAGCCATTCCTGTCCTATAAAACCGAAAAACACTTAACACACATATCACGGTATCAAAATGGTAATAAGAGATGATTAAAAATAGTGAATTAAAGGCCAAAGAAGCATGTTTTCAATCATAGCACAAAATCAAGAAGGAAAGTGTAAAACATGCGGATTCTATGAATAAATGTGAGAATAGTGGATAAAATCCACTCAATTAAGCACAAGATGTACCACAAATTAGTGGTGCATCAATGACCCACCACTCGCACCACCACCGATTCATGTTGCCAGTCCAGTGGAAGACATAAAGGTGGGTGAGGAAGACTTCGATGAAGAGTATGTTGCAGATAAAAATGATAGTAATTCTTCTGAATATGATGATGAGGAGGAGTTTGTATTGAAGATGCCATTTGAGACAGTAGTGCACTATGTTTTGCCTCATCCGACCCGATTCTGGTGCTATCAGATGTACCAAGTCATTATCATACACTGGATATGGATGCCATGCATGAGAAATCTCCTATTTCCAACACCAAGGAAGAGGATTACAACCTAGACAGTGGGGTAGAGTTTTGGGTTAGCTATAGATTCAAATGCTGAGATACAGTAATGCAAGGTGTGAAGAACTACAGTATTCGCAGAAGTCTTAGGTACTGAGCGGTCGAATCGGACCAATTAAAGTACCATGTGCATTGTCGTGAAGCTGCAAATGGATGTCCATGGAGTCTCCGTGTTGCCCTTCGACAGAACCTTAGATACTCGTGAGTTCAAGTTAAATTTAGGCGTAGTTACTCATTTATGATTGCTATATATTGAGTAGTTTCCAACCATGGATGTTTTATTTCATTAGGGAGGTCCGGAGGGTTGGTGGAGTGCATACTTGTCTAGCACCCACCATGTTCCAAGACCATTAACAGTTGGACAGCAGCCTCATCTGCAAGGTCATCCTGCTGTTTATACAGTCCAACCCATTCGTCAGTATTCCTATCCAGCAAGGTGCAGTCCAGCAAAGCTATCACTTCAAACCCTCCTACAGAAAGGTCTGAATGGCGAAGCAAAAGGCAATTGCGCCAATATACGGGGATTGGAAGGAGTCATACAACAAGGTGCTAAAACTGCTAAAGGCATTGCAGAGTTATTGTCCTGGAACTATTTGTGAGATCTGCACCATACCTTACTATGATGAGCACCTTCTGGTCCGTGAATGTAGCATGTTCGACAAAGTATTTTAGGCTTTTCCATCCTGTGTTGAGGCTTTCAAGCATTGCAAGCCTTTTGTTTCCATCGATGGCATGCATTTGTATGGCAGATATGATGGGGTGTTGCTTATTGCAGTGGCACAAGATGACAACAACAATATCCTCTCTATTGCTTTTATAATTGTGGAGTCTGAGAGTACAAAGTCATCGTCGTTCTTCCTTACTAATCTAATATGACATGTCACCCACAAAAAGGCCTATTGATTATCTCTAATAGATCACAGGTGATCAACGCTGCACTCTGGGCCGATGACAGTGGTTGGCAACCTCCTAGGGTATTCCACACTTATTGTATTACACACATGGCCCCAAACTTCATGTCTCGTTTCAAGTCGACTGAGGGCAAGCGATACCTTATAAATGCTGCTTGTACTCCAAGCAGGGCTAGGTACGAGTGGTACATGGATGCCTTGAGAAGTTTGTCGTGAGACAAGGCGGACTGGGCTGGTCATTTTAACAAAGAGATATGGCTGCAACACTGCGACAATGATCGGTTATTTTGTCATATGACAATAAATCTGTTAGAGTGCATCAATGCAGTTCTCAAGAGTACACGGTACTTGCTAATTTCTGTCATTGCGCGCATCACGTACGAGAGGTTGCAACAGTTGTTCGTGATGAAGGGCAGGGAGATGCTGTTACAACTGCCTGATGGCAGCCATTGAGAAGAACAGAGAAGGCATCCCAAAGATGCGTGTTACTCATTGTGATCGACGGGCTTCTGTGTTTGTAGTGGAGGAGTTAGAGCCGTTCGAGGGTTGGTCGCAAGGTTCCTTCCGAGTTCGGCTAGCAGCGGGTACGTGTGACTGTGGACTCTTTTAGTCTCTCCACTACCCATGCCAACATGCGCTTGCCGGGTGTGCCGCCGCAAGCATCAAGTGGGCTTCGTATGTTCATTTGGTTTACAAGCAGGAGGCTGTGTTCAAGGTGCACGAGATGGAATTTCCACCGATACTCGATGAGTCCCTATGGCCAAAGTGGTATGGGACTCTGCTTCGTCCTAACCCACTCATGCGTAGGAAGGCTACTGGGAGACCTGCCTCTACTAGGTTTCAGAATGACATGTCTGAGGTTGAGCGACAGGAAAAAAGGTGTGGTCTATGCAGGCAAGTCGGTCATACTAGGAGCGGTTGTCTCAACTAACCACGGACAAAGATTAGGGGTGTTAGTTATATACTAGGATCGATGTTACCTAAATCTTTTTTGAGTTATTCTAGTTGTATTAAATTCTTATTCTAGTTGGAAATCATGAGCATGTTCGACTTGAGTTAATGGTTTATATTTGTTATATAGTTAATTATTAAGGGTTTATGTTCTAACAGATTTTCTCAAAATACCAAACAACAATAAAAAAATACATATAAAAGGACTATACACTAACATGTCATACAATAATCACTTATATAATACATCATTCATAGTCTAGTACATACTCTACATAACAACATACTATACAAAAGAAACTATAAGACATCATCGGTGGTGGGGATCCTGGTAGTGGAGCCAATACCCAGTCCCACATGGGGGATGCTGTGTCTGACACTGAGGTCGGCTGGGTCGAGGCTCTGCATGAGGGCGGAGTTGTGCAGAATGATCCTGTGGCTGCTGCAGAGGTGATGGGAGAGGTGGGATATAGTAGCCTCTGGAGTACGAAACGGGGGCATAGTGGTGCAGATGAGGATGAAGTTGAGGCAGTGGAGCTAAAGGGGGTGTCACATGAGGACAGAATAAGGTCAGCAAGATACCGTAATCCACTGACGGTGGCGTCACATACTGGACACCCAATCTCGCCCTTGCCTCGTATGACGAAGATGAGCCCAAAGATATCTGCGGCATCCAAGATAAAGTCTGCGCTAGGTCAGATGGGTGATGAAACTTCCCGATGCTCTGCTCCCTCCCAGTCTGGAACTGGTCTGCAAGGTGTTGCGTTGACACCTGGTCAGTGATATGAAGCTGGAATGCATCCTCGAAGAATATCTCCTCAATCATCTGTTCTTCCTGATAGCTGCTGGATGGCCTGGCATCATGCCATCCGGGTGGTGAGGTGTCCCTGACGGCCCAATGATGCTACTGAGCTCCAGAACCAGATGGATCACGCAGGGCGGGAGGTAGAGGAGGTAGCGGTGGAGGTGAATCATCACCGCCTGTGGGGATGTATCCATGGTCCTCATGTCTGTTGAACTCCGCCTCCTCATCTGAATCTACATCCAATTGCGCCCGGCGAGTCTTGACCCTCTCCCTCCTAACCCGTTTGCCTGGTCTGTGCTTTTTGGCACCCCTATCTTTCCTAGCAGGCCGCTGGTGTTCTCCCTGACCTCCCTTGCATATCTACGCCGATCAGGGATGTTCTGGGAAAGGTGGAGAACATCCCTCGGCTGGCTGACAGTGGACAGGACATTAGCAGGTAAATCGACTAGCCTCAGATCATCGAGTATGACCTGGCCTGATAGGTGTCTAACCTGGCAAGCGTCTTGCCACCAATCCCAATACTCTCAGGTAAGCCTGTAGTCAAAGCATGGCTGAATAGAGATCTTGCGGCCCTCTTCAAAATGTCTCATCCAGCTAGCATACCTATCATCAAATCTGTCAGGCCACCACACATCCTTACCCTGGCCTGTTGATGTCAGAAACCTGTCGATGTTGATCGGGGTGCCAGGCACCGGCAGCTCTCCGTTGAACTGGCGCTTCACCCGGTCAACCCGGTGAAACTCAACGATGTTGAAGTAGAGGAGGGGATGACTGACATCTATGTCCCCCTCTCTGCCTCCTCGACAAACCACGGGGGGCATAGAGCCTGCAGAGTAGGGTCATCATACGGCGTCTAGACAAACTGCAAAACACTTATAGAATAAATAAATATTTGATATCCCAAAAAGTAAATAATATTCCAAACAACAAATTTCAGTAACAACATATTTTTATTTAATTTATTTAAACTGTAACAACCACCCCTTCTAGAAAAAAAATTAAAATTCAAAATTTGAAAATCAGTTAGGAGATAAGCTTAGAATTTTGAATTTATGAATAGGAACCTAGTAACCACCCTCCGTTTGAAATTTAAAATATCCCAACCACCCTATCCCCAAATGTATATAAATAGGGGAGCACCCATAGGAAGAAAATCACTCCTCTCAAATACTAATCCTCTCACTTCTCTCTCTACAAAAAAATAATATTCTGTGTGCAAACACAAAAGGCAAGATCGTAGAAGCGTTAGGAAATAGAGTAGGGAATTATGCTTTTCTCACTTTATGTTGGCATGTAGTATGCTCTAGTTATTTTTCTTCCATCCATGCATGGTTACTATCTTTCATGTGTCTCATGGTATTAAGTACCTTTTTCTCATCCCTTATCCATATTGACCATGTCTATCTATTTTTGTCATTCATAATCTCTTGAATAACGAGTACATACCTTTCTACCATGTTTTATTTAATTATTTAGTATATCCTAATTTTATCCGATGTATTTACATGACTTTTCATATCATTATATCATTAATGTTTCTTTAATGTTGAGAGTACATACCTTTCTACCATGTTTTATTTAATTATTTAGTATATCCTAATTTTATCC
The DNA here is from genome assembly GCF_000816755.2 of Arachis ipaensis. Classification (NCBI taxonomy): domain Eukaryota; kingdom Viridiplantae; phylum Streptophyta; class Magnoliopsida; order Fabales; family Fabaceae; genus Arachis; species Arachis ipaensis. The sequence continues at coordinate 55,568,122 of NC_029791.2, forward strand.
GATGCATTTACATGACTTTTCACATCATTATATCATTTATGTTTCTTTAATGTTGAGAGTACATACCTTTTTACCATGTTACATTTAATTATTTAGTATATCCTAAATTTATCCATCTTCATGAATGCTTCTTGTATGACCCTCTTTTATGTATGCTTAAAATAACCTTGATTGTAAATTGAACTAAGGGAATGATCCTTCGGTAAGGGAAGGTGACCCCCAAAGACAAGATATCGATATGATCCTTCGGTAAGGGAAGGTGATCGATTGAGATGATCCTTCGGTAAGGGAAGGTGATCGCCAAAATGTTTGGGATAAGAACCTTCGGTAAGGGAAGAGGACTCCCACCTTTTATACCGGTTTGAGCTCAATACCTTCCATAAAAGTTAAAAGTTAAAAAAGGAGAAAGCATGAATGAAAGTTTGATTTTTATGTTTTTTTAAGATTTATTTATGATTATGTTGATGTTACTTAAGATGTTATCCTTCTATTTCTTTCTATGTTCTTTCCTTTTTACCTATATGTTTTACGCTTTACAAGAGGTTCATATTACATGCCATATCATACGCCCCTTTTTAAAAAACCCGCACGTGAGCTGGAGATGGATATGGAGGTGTTGCATAGCACTCCTACTGAGACGTTAGGTTCTCATTCCTTTTCTTTTCTCATACTGTCTCCAGAGGAACATGGCACAGCGGATAGAGAGGGCGCAGTGCCCCCCGAAGGTAACTTCTAAGTATGACCTCTCGAAGCACGCGTGAATAGTTACGACCACTACTACCATGCTCCAAACTATCTACTTAGGTCTAGAGTTCGTGGAAGAAGAACCCCAGCTGCTCATCGTAACCTTCCTAGATAGGAACGCTTCAGCATCTAGGAAGCGGTCATCTAAGGTGATACACCTCGAGTCAGACTCCGAGACCGAGGGAGAGGAATTCGACAACCCTGGCCAGGAGGAAGACACCATGGAGGAAGATCCAGAGGAGGAGTTGAACCCTTGCAGAAGTCCAAAGGTGGAATACGTGCTCTATTCCCCCACTTCGGCACCCCGTCGAGTTTTGGTTCATCCCACACAACGGAACCGAATCTTCACTGCGCAAAAAGGTGTTGAAGGAAGACCCCTGGTACCTCGATTCGTGAATAACTGAAGGGTCCTGATCAAGGATAGGATATGATACAAGTATGGGAGCCTCTTCGACGAGATTAGTTAGGACGTAATTAGTTTCTTTTCTTGCTATAAGTTCCTCTAAGTATTTTATTTTGAACCATACTCATGGTTAAGATATTATTTCATATTTATTCATTTCCAACGTTTTAATGCTACTCATTTTCCTCTCTGCGCACACTTTCTCCCTCCTTGCATAACCACTAAGTCATTCTTTTTCTTTGTCGAGTGTGGCACCTTATTTTAAAGACCCTCAAGATAGGATAAAACTTAGGGTGTTACATTATTGGTATCAGAGCAAAGTCGATCCTAGGTATTCTGTCTCAGGAGGTATGACTAATAAAACTTCTTCCTATGGTTATCCATAAACAGGGCACGAATCGCCAGAAACCTCCCACTGACACCTCACCAAAGGCCACCGAACTCAAGAAGTGTGCCTCGTGTGGAAAGCAACATAGGGGGAGGTGCCTTGCCGGGCAAAATGTCTGCTTCCAGTATTTCCAGCCGAGACATATCGCCAGGGAATGTCCAACAATTCCCCCACCCTTTGCCAATGCACCCTAACATCAAGGATAAGTCTTTGCCCTTAGCAGCGAGGAAGCCCACCAGTCAGAAGATCGAATCGAGGGTAAGTGCACAATTAATGGAGCTCCTTTAACTATCCTATACGATACTGGTGCTTCTCATTCATTTATATCTCTCTTTGCTGCTAGTAGAATCAGTTTATACATGACCAAATTACCACATGTCCTACTAGTGACCACCCCAGCCAGTAAGAGTGTCAAAACTCAGCAGGGTTGTCAGAGGGCTTGCATCCTCATTTCAGATAGATCATACTTTGCTGACCTAGTGTGCCTTCCTTTAGTAGGATTAGACATCATCCTAGGAATGGATTGGCTCAACGAAAACCGAGTCTTATTAGATTGTTTTGAGAGAAAAGTCATCTTTCCTTCTCAATCCATACGAGACACACGTGACCTTCCAAGATCCTCCAAAGGTACAAGTACGAGGCAAGAATATGCCTTGCTAAATTCGGTAAAAGCAGATTCCCATCAGGAGTTCTGTGAGATACCAGTAGTACATGACTTTTCTGATGTCTTTCCCGAAGATATACCCTCGTTTTCCCCAACACGAGAGGTTGAGTTCTCCATAGAATTGATGCCTGGGACAGGGCCAATCTCCATAGCCCCTTTCAAGAAACCATGCGCCTTGACAAAGAAGGAAAATTGAAAGGCTTCACCGAAGGAGAGGACAAGGTATGGAGATACCAAGGTTGAATCTGTTTTCCAAGGGAAGGCGATCTTCAAAGCAAGATTGCGGAAGAAGCCCATAAAGGAGATTTTACCATTCATCCTGGCATGACGAAGATGTAGCATGATTTGAAGATGTTCTGGTGGCCAGGGATGAAAAAGGATTTAGCTACGGTCGTGAATAAATGTCTGGTTTGTCAGAAGGTAAAAATCGAGCATCTGAAACCATCAGGGGTATTGCAACCCCTTGGCATCCCAGAGTGGAAATGGGAGGACATATCAATGGATTTCGTCATGGGACTACCTCGTACTCAAGCAGGGCGTGACGCTATATGGGTCATCGTGGACCGGCTTACAAAGACTGCCCACTTTCTACCAGTTAAGGCAACCAACTCGTTCAAAAGACTAGCCACGCTATATATCAGAGAGATCGTGAGGTTACATGGGGTACCATCAACCATAGTCTCGGACAGAGACCCAAGATTCACCTCGACATTTTGGAACGCATTGCAGAAGGCATTCGGGATAAAATTGTGCCTAAGCACGTCATACCACCCGCAAACAGATGGACAAACGGAGAGGACCATCCAGACGTTGGAAGACATGTTACGAGCTTGTGTCCTAGATAAAACAGGAAAGTGGGAGAGTCACCTACCACTGATCGAGTTTGCTTATAACAACAGTTACCATGGTAGCATCGGGATGGCACCATATGAGGCATTGTACAGGCGAAGATTCCAATCTCCTTTATGCTGGTAGGAACTAGAAGAGAAAGGCTACTTAGGACCGGAATTAGTAAGACAGACCACAGAAGATATCAAGAGGATAAGAGAAAGAATGCGCACCGCTCAAAGTCGACAAAAGAGTTATGCAGATCAACGAAGTAAACCCCTCAAATTTCAGGAGGGCGATCCCGTATTTCTAAAAATCACCCCCACTATCGGGGTAGGGAGGGCTCTTAAGGTACGAAAACTAAGCCCCCGGTACCTAGGTCCATTCCAAATCCTCCGGCGTATAGGAAAGTCGGCATACCAGCTTGCCCTACCACCAAATCTATCAAGACTACACAACGTGTTCCATGTGTCCCAACTCCGAAAATACCAGCACGATCCAAGCCATGTGTTGCAGCAAGAGGATGTAACACTCAAAGACGACCTGACTTTTGAACTACCAGCCATAGAGATTGTAGACAGAAGCATGAAGCAACTAAGGAGCAAGACAATACGACTGGTAAAAGTGGCATGGGGTAGCGGCAATTCGAGGGACTACACATGGGAAAAAGAGGCAGACATGAGACAAAAGTTTCCGAACTTGTTTACAGGTAACAATCGTGGTGAAGATCTCCTTTTTCCCCAACAATAGGAAATTACAGTAAGACCCCTAAGTTATTTAAACGACCCTCATCGACCAATTTCGGACATGGAATTTGGGGACAAATTCTTTTCTTACGGGATGATAATGTAACAACCACCCCTTCTAGAAACAAAATTAAAATTTAAAATTTGAAAATCAGTTAGGAGATAAGCTTAGAATTTTGAATTTATGGATAGGAACCTAGTAACCACCCTCCGTTTGAAATTTAAAATATCCCAACCACCCTATCCTCAAATGTATATAAATAGGGAAGCACCCATAGGAAGAAAATCACTCCTCTCAAATACTAATCCTCTCACTTCTCTCTCTATAAAGAAATAATATTCTGTGTGCAAACACAAAAGGCAAGCTCGAAGTGTAATACCCAGTCTAGTCGAAATTAATTAAATAATAAGTTAAATAGGAGCGAATATGGTTGGAAGGTTTGGCAATTGGAATTTGATAATTTAAATATGATATTTGGATTCAGTGAATTTTTCCGAGTCGGAAAACATAGTTTTCTGCGTAAAAGCGCGCAGTAGAATTTTGGGCCAACGGACAAAAATTAATACCGGGCCTAAGTGGGCCCAAGACCCAACATATATAAACATTAGTTATGAGCATTTCAGCTCATTTTACCCTAAAAGGAAGGATTGGGGCGCTGATTTGGGAAGAGAGAAGAGAAGAGAGAAAACCTAACTCTCTTTGTTCTTCAAACCACCATAACTTGAGCTACAAAGCTCCGATTGACGAGCCGTTTGCGGCCACGCATCGCTCTTCTTATCCTCTACAATTCTATCTAAGTTTTATAGTGAGTATTCTATTCATCTCTGCCCAGGTTTCGATATTCCCCACTGTTACACGTTTTTGGGTAGTTAGTGTTGAAATCTTGTGATTTTGGGTGTTTAGGGATACTCCAACATGGATTCTAAGCGGGTTCTATCCCTACTTCATATCCGCTAAGGTAAGAAGTGCTCAAACCCTTGTAATTTGTCATTTTTATGAGCCCTAGGTTGATGTATGTATGTGATATTGGTTATGTTAGTGCATTTGGTGATGTTGGTGCACAATTGGGAGATTGGTATTGCTTGAGGAGCTTTGGTGAGGCTTGGAGCTAAGGTTGGTGAAGACTTCCAAAGAAGAGACTCAATTGGTTTGGCTACAAGAGGTACGGTTTAAGTTTCATTTAAGTACCGTGTGGTGTGATGAGAATTCCTAGGCTAGATGCCCCTAGGATTAAGTTTGAATTGGGTAAATGGTTGGTGCTAATATGTATAGTTGGTATGTAATGTGAATTAATGATTGGGTTGAGAATTGTGTCTCCTTGTATGCTTGGTGTATTGAGAATTTGATATATTGGGTAATGAGTATTGATTTGTGGTTTATACATTTAAATTGTGAAATTGGGCCGGAGGCCGTGAATTTTGGGCCAGAGGCCAGAAAGAGGTAAGGAAGGTAAGTTGACGTGTGCATTATATGATGACACAAGTGATTGGATGAATTTCAGATAATGAATATATGAATGATTGGGTTGGTTATTGAATAATAAGGTTTGAGGAGTTGAAGTGTGGAATTTGATAATTTTAGGTGAAATTATGTAGATGAGGTATGTTTGGTTTTGGTTGACATATATTATGTGGTCATATATGTGATTATGATTATTGATGCCTTGATGGCATGATGATGCATGAGAGATATGTATGTTGTGATATATGCTTGAGGAATGATTAAGGTTGATTTGTGGGTGAAACCACGTGATAGTGAGTATGATATTGATTATGTATAATGATAGTTGATTGGAAATAGTATTGTTGAAAATTGGGGTGAGGAAGGATGTATGACATGTTAATGTGTTTGTAATTTAGCCATTTGTTTGAAATGGGTAAAAATGGTTATATGGCGGTTTTGTAAATTGTGGTAAGGTGTTAATGTATGAGTTGAGGAGGCTTGATAATGATGTTGGTATATTTTGATTGATTTCAAAAAGGGAAGAAATTGGCATGTTTTGGTTGATTTTGAAAAGAGTTAAAAATGGCTTGTTTTGAAAATGGCACTTTGTGGTTTTGTGTGAAAACATGGTTTTTAAGCATGCTTTGATGGGACATACCTTGGACTGCAGATTTCCGTTTTGGGCCAAACTTATTCAGAAGTAAAATTTGATCTGGGATGTCCATGCCGTTCAAAGAATGGGCGAAAAACGATTTAAAATGAGAAAGTTATGTCCGTCGGGAGATTGGGGGTTGAATCTGTGACTTCTGCAGCTTTTAACTTAGAAAATTTTTAGCAGAATGACCCTCCACGTGCAGACGCACTTGGCGCGTACGCGTCGTTCTTCAAGAAGGCACCATCCACGCGTCCGCGTGGTGTGCGTGGGCGCGTCGATGGGCTGCACCAAATGCCCAGCCATTTTCCCGAGAGTTGTGCTAGAGTTGTGCCAGTTTTGTGCCTGGGGCGCAAGTGCACCCACGCGTACGCGTGGCTGACGCATACGCGACGTTTGGCTATTTTTCAATCGGCGCGTCCGCGCGTATGACGCTTGCGCGTCGATGAGTTTTGTGGCCATCCACGCATGCACGTGGAGTGTGCGCACGCGTGGCCCTGTTTTCATGCCAAAGTTGATTTTTGAGTTTTAAAAGCCAAATCTCATGCTTCTAAGCCTCCGATCTCACCCCTTATGTATTAAATCATTATGATATGCCAAGCAATGAGGAAGAAGCTAGGGGATGTGGTAACTTGCGAGTGAAGCAAGGGGAAAAGTTATGATCAATGATGATCAAAGATGATTATATGAGATATGGAGGATGACGGTGGAAGTACCGTGTATGCCATGAGCCGAAGGCCTATATTTATTGATAAATGGCTGGTTCTTGATTGAACCATGAGCCGGATGGCTGAGTTATTTCTGGGTTATGGAAAAGCCATTATTGGTTATGGCTGAGTATAAAAGCATATATGATTAATGAATGAATGTCTTAAATGGATAATAATGGAAAATGTTGAAATGTGATTTGTGACCCCGGATAGTAGGTAGTGGCATTGTCCACTTGCTCCGGGTATGAGACAGAAAAGGATATTTATGATAAATGAGTTTAATTATGAACTTTTGAATAAATGTGTATTTTTGATACCTGGGTAGTAGTAAGGGTTGTGGTTCGTCCCACTTGCTCCAGGTCAGAGATTGTGACGCCTGGGTAGTAGCGGCAGTAGTGGTGAATCCACTCGCTTCAGGTTGAGCTTTTAAACACCCTCCTGGGTAGTAGCCACAGTAGTGGTTATTTCACTGGCTCTGGTTTGAGCGGGCAGTAGCAAGGGGGTTGTAGCTCAAACCTACTTGCTCCGCAAGGGGTGTTTCTGTCCAATGGTTAGCTACCAGGATATGTCGGGTTGGCTATATAACCGACAGATGATATCATCAGCCATAGGACAGGCATTCATCATTTGCATATGTTTGAATTGTTTGGGTTTGCCTATTTATTTTGGATTTCTACCTCACATATGCTATGTTACCTGATTATGTGCTACTTGTTCTACTTGTACCTTATTTGTGTATTACTTGCCTGTATTGCTTGTGTTTGAACAACTGGGAGGCCCTCATGCTGGTGTCGGTGGATGTTGAGGGCTGTTCTTGTTGAGATGAATCGATGATGTGATTGCATGATGATGATGATCATTGAATGAGATAATTTGAAATCCCTGGGTAGACGCAGTGATGTGGTTTCACTAGCTCCAGGTGAAGGTATGATGTATTGATATAGAATTGTTGAGGTAAAACAACTGGTGATAGTTTTGCTTATGATTCTGAGTCTGATTCGTGGAAGAGTCAGCGAGTTGGGAAACATGTGAAACATGAATTAGATTTAGCACTCCCTCATGACAGTTGCCTATTCATGGATTAGCGAGAACCTAGGATGGATAATTGGTGAAGGAGTTTAGGATGCTTAGTGAGTTTTTATTGCAGTGCATTGTATTTATTTGGCACTTTTACCGTACTGCGAACCCATGGGCCCGGGGTTCTCATTCCGTATATATCTCTTGTTTTTCAGATACAGGTCCAAGTGCTCAGAAGTGAGTTATGGGTCGTCTGAGAGATGGTAAAGATCTTTATTTTCTCTACTTTGTGTTTTGCTTAGAATCTCTCCACCTTTGTTTTGAAAATATTATATTATGTATTGAACTCTTTTGAATTTGCCTATAGAGGCTCGCATGTTTCCTTCGGGAAAGATTAGGATATACTGTTGTCAACTACTTTCATATTGTACCCTAGCCGGCCTAAACTTCGCGGGTCGCGACTAGTGGCTATTTACTTATGTTATATGTATCTATCTGTTATCTACCTCTTAATCTCCTCTACGCCTTGTTCGTATATCGCTTTTGGCTTCACAGTTTATCTTTTGTTTTCGAAACGTGAGTGATACGTCTTCGCGATTTTATTTCTACTCTTTTCAGGCTTCTCGATTAATACTCCTTTCGAAATTACCTACTTTTATATATTAAAAATCCACCTGAGAGTTGTACCACCATAATATCATCGACTTATGACTCGAGCATAAGGATTTGAATATTAGGATGTTACATTATGGTATCAGAGCAATTCGTCCTCGTGAGCCTGAGGGATGGAACTGCGTATGCTTCAATGCATACTCTGAGTCTGTGCCTGCGCTAGTTAGGGTATCTAACCAATACATCTAGTGTGAAGTCCATGAGAGTACCTTTGGTGCTTTGAAGCACTATACTTCCGATATTGAGACTGATCAACTTGATATCGATTGTTTGGTGTGTATAGGAACCAGATGGCACCTCGTGGACCTGGTCGGGGATGTGAGAGAGATCGTACTAATGCGTAGGAATCAGAAATCAACCCGAATAACCCGGTAAACCTTATGGCGGTGTTGGAGAATATGGCTACTGCTATGCAGGCCATTGCGGAGGCTCTTGGGCAACAGATAAACAATAATGGCAATGGCAGAAGGGAAGCTCAGGGCCTGATGACACTGGCAACCTTCTTAAAGGTTAATCCACCTAAGTTCAAGGGAACCACCAATTCGACTAAAGTTCATACTTGGTTTCAGGCCATGGAGCAAGCACTGCAAGCGCAGTTGGTGCCTGAAGAGCAGTGTGTTGAATTTGCTACCTATCTGCTCACTGGGGAAGCATCGCATTGGTGGCAAGGGGCTCGACGTCTCCTGCAACAGGGGAATGATCCTATCACTTGGGATGCCTTCCAGGTGGAATTCTATAAGAAGTACTTTCCGAATTCTGCCAGGACAGCCAAGGAGTTGGAGTTACTGCAGCTGAAGCAAGGTGCTATGTCCGTATCTGAGTATACAGACAAATTTGAGGAGCTATTCAGGTTTTCCTGCATGTGTCAAGGAGCTCCGAGAGACTTCGAGGAATGGAAATGCATTAAGTATGAAGGAGGACTTCAGATCGACATCTTAAGTTCGGTGGGACTAATGGAGATCCGAACTTTTTCAGAGTTGGTGAATAAGAGCAAAATTGCTGAAGAGTGTGTGAAAAGGAGGGTTGCAGAGAAAGGAAGTCATAGACAGCACAATGAAGGATGTGCACTAAAGGGTCGAGAGTTTAAGGAGAGAGGATACGTACAACACTTTCCCCAAGGACAGAATAACTTTGTGACGAGTGAGGAGTCCCAAAGGAACGGTAAGGGAAAACGGGCAGCGGCTGCTTCTAATGTTTCAAGCTGTTAGAGATGTGGAAGTCATCACCCAAATAGGCCGTGCCGATTGGGGTTAGGTGTATGTTACAAGTGCGGGTTACTAGGGCATGTATCAAGAAATTGCCAACAAGGAGAGAGTCAGGATGCGGGCCGATTGCGACAGTAAGATTGAGGTAATTGCCTTAATATAAATGGATAAATGCCTGTGATGTAAATGACTTTCTGTTGAGAATGATGTGTTGTGTTTGTTATGTAGTTGGTTGATTTCTAGATTTTTGGTGAAACGGATTGAACCTGTGACTTTTAGTTCCCTTGATTTAAATAGATAAGGGATGGTCCTAAATAATGGATTTGGAAACGTTGATTTGAATTGTCGGTCAAGTTCAGTGGTGGTTTAGTACTTGAGGAAATAAGTGATGGAACTAATACTTGACGAGAAATCAAAGTGGCATAGCGGAAGCTTGCTAAAGCGTTAGCATAGTATGGTAATAATAAGGAAAAGTAGGGTATGATTAGAAATGCTTTATGCTTTGAGTGCTTAAAAGTTTAGTGAGCTTATGCAGATAATGATTCTAGATAATTAGAATTAATTGCGGCTGTGAGCCTTGGTGGTTCTGAAACGGATGAGGAAACTATCATTGATGTGTAATCGGATTTAGATGATGATTGAGTGCAAGTTGTCGTGTTTGAGAGATGAGTGCTATGATGTTTGGTCATGGTGACCTTGGATTTAAATCAAGATTTATAATGATCGGTTTCAGAGGAATAGTTTGGAAACCTTGAAATTGCAATGCTGATGCGGTACTGATATTGGTTTGAGGGAACCCGTGATGGGTGGTAAACTCCAATTTTTGGGGAGGTGCTGTTGAAATTTTTTTTTTCAAGAATTTAAAAGAGTGTTGGTTATAGTTTCGAGAAGGACCTTTGATTTGAATAACTTTAACAAAAGAGATGTGTTTCAAATGCTTTTGTAGATTATTAAAGGAAGCCGGATTCTTAAGATTTTGTCAGCTTGTTAGTCCAAACTCATTTGAATTCTAAAAATGAAGAAGGCTTTGATTGATTATAGTGAGATGGGATGATGGCTATGATTAACGATGATGGCAATATTATTGATGACATGATTTGAGATTTAATAGGGTGTGAGTTGATGAGACGATAAAAGTAAGGAACGAGGCTGTTGGTCGGCGTTGAACGAATGATCGAGACCCTCGGAGATAGAGAAATCAGAGCGCGGCATCGAAAGCGCGCAGCGTAAAAGGACCTTGGAACTGTTATGCGTTGGATATACAAGCAGACTACGTTCGCGTACTCGCAGTGATGGATGGAATTTTCGTGGGCGAAAATTTCTGTTAGGGGGTAGAATATAATACCCAGTCTAGCCAAAATTAATTAAATAATAAGTTAAATAGGATCGAATATGGTTGGAAGGTTTGGCGATTGGAATTTGATAATTTAAATATGATATTTGGATTCAGTGAATTTTTCCGAGTCGGAAAACATAGTTTTTTGTGTAAAAGCGCGCAGTAGAATTTTGACCGGCAGTACCGGCTAAGATCTGTCTGGTACTACAGCTGAGGAAATTGATTATGAATAAATAAGATTAAGAAATGAGGAATTATAATTAGGGGAGGTAGAAATTTTTAAAGTGTGATTTAGAGCGCTAATCTTAAAAGGTTTTGGCCTAAAATTGGGCCAACGGACAAAAATAAGTGAACCGGGCCTAAGTGGGCCCAAGACCCAACATATATAAATATTAGTTATGAGCATTTCAGCTCATTTTAACCTAAAAAGAAGGGTTGGGGCGCTGATTTGGGAATAGAGAAGAGAAGAGAGAAAACCTAACTCTCTTTTATCTTCAAACTACCATAACTTGAGCTACGGAGCTCTGATTGATGAGCCGTTTGCGGCCACGCGTTGCTCTTCTCATCCTCTACAATTCTATCTAAGTTTGTGGTGAGTATTCCATTCATCTCTGCCCAGTTTTCGAAATTCCCCAGTGTTATACGTTTTTGGGTAGTTAGTGTTGAAATCTTGTGATTTTGGGTGTTTAGGGATACTCCAACATGGATTCTAAGCGGGTTCTATCCCTACTTCATATGCGCTGAGGTAAGAAGTGCTCAAACCCTTATAATTTGTCATTTTTATGAGCCCTAGGTTGATGTATGTATGTGATATTGGTTATGTTAGTGCATTTGGTGATGTTGGTACACAATTGGGAGATTGGTATTGCTTGAGGAGCTTTGGTGAGGCTTGGAGCTAAGGTTGGTGAAGACTTCCAAAGAAGAGGCTCAATTGGTTTGGCTACAAGAGGTACGGTTTAAGTTTCATTTAAGTACCGTGTAGTGTGATGAGAATTCCTAGGCTAGATGCCCCTAGGATTAAGTTTGAATTGGGTAAATGGTTGGTGCTAATATGCATAGTTGGTATGTAATGTGAATTAATGATTGGGTTGAGAATTGTGTCGCCTTGTATGCTTGGTGTATTGAGAATTTGATGTATTGGGTAATGAGTATTGATTTGTGGTTTATGCATTTAAATTATGAAATTGGGCCGGAGGCCGTGAATTTTGGGCCGGAGGCTGGAAAGAGGTAAGGAAGGTAAGTTGATGTGTGCATTGTATGATGACACAAGTGATTGGATGAATTTCAGATAATGAATATATGAATGATTGGGTTGGTTATTGAATAATAAGGTTTGAGGAATTGAAGTGTGGAATTTGGTAATTTTGGGTGAAATTATGTAGATGAGGTATGTTTGGTTTTGGTTGAGATATATTATGTGGTCATATATGTGATTATGATTATTGACGCCTTGATGGCATGATGATGCATGAGAGATATGTATGTTGTGATACATGCTTGAGGAATGATTAAGGTTGATTTGTGGGTGAAACCACATGATAGTGAGTATGATATTGATTATGTATAATGATGGTTGATTGGAAATAGTGTTGTTGGAAATTGGGGTGAGGAAGGATGTATGACATGTTAATGTGTTTGTAATTTAGCCATTTGTTTGAAATGGGTAAAAATGGTTATATGGCGGTTTTGTAAATTATGGTAAGGTGTTAATGTATGAGTTGAGGAGGCTTGATGTTGATTTTGGTATATTTTGATTGATTTCAAAAAGGGAAGAAATTGGCATGTTTTGGTTGATTTTGAAAAGAGTTGAAAATGGCTTGTTTTGAAAATGGCACTTTGTCGTTTTGTGTGAAAACATGGTTTTTGGGCATGCTTTGATGGGACATACCTTGGACTGCGGATTTCTGTTTTGTGCCAAACTTGTTTAGAAGTAAAATTGGATCCGGGATGTCCATGCCGTTTAAAGAACGGGCGAAAAACGATTTAAAATGAGAAAGTTATGTCCGTCGGGAGATTGGGGGTTAAATTTGTGAATTCTGCAGCTTTTAACTTAGAAAATTTTTAGCAGAATGACCCTCCACGCGTAGGCGCACTTGGCGCGTACGCGTCATTCTTCAAAAAGGCACCATCCACGTGTGTGTGTGGTGTGCATGGGCGCGTCGATGCGCTGCACCAAATGCCCAGCCATTTTCCTGAGAGTTGTGCCAGAGTTGTGCCAGTTTTGTGCCTGGGGCGCAAGTGCACCCACGCGTACGTGTGGCTGACGCATACGCGACGTTTGGCTATTTTTCAATCCGCGCATCCGCGCGTATGACGCTTGCGCGTCGATGAGTTTTGTGGCCATCCACGCGTGCGCGTGGAGTGTTTGCACGTGTGGCCCTGTTTTCATGCCAAAGTTGATTTTTGAATTTTAAAAGCCAAATCTCATGCTTCTAAGCCTCCGATCTCACCCCTTATGTATTAAATCATTATGATATGCCTAGCAATGAGGAAGGAGCTAAGGGATGTGGTAACTTGCGAGTGAAACAAGGGGAAAAGTTATGATCAATGATGATCAAAGATGATTATATGAGATATGGAGGATGACGGTGGAAGTATCGTGTATGCCATGAGCCGAAGGGCTATATTTATTGATAAATGGCTGGTTCTTGATTGAACCATAAGCCGGATGGCTGAGTTATTGCCGGGTTATAGCAAAGCCATTATTGGTTATGGCTGAGTATAAAATTATATATGATTAATGAATGAATGTCTTAAATGGATAATAATGGAAAATGTTGAAATGTGATGTGTGACCCCGGGTAGTAGGCAGTGGCGTTGTCCACTTGCTCTGGGTATGAGACGGGAAAGGATGTTTATGATAAATGAGTTTAATTACGGAGTTTTGAATAAATGTGTATTTGTGATACCTGGGTAGTAGTAAGGGTTGTGGTTCGTCCCACTTGCTCCAGGTCAGAGATTATGACGCCTGGGTAGTAGCGGCGGTAGTGGTGAATCCACTCGCTCCAGGTTGAGCTTTTAAACACCCGCCTGGGTAGTAGCCGCAGTAGTGGTTATTTCGCTGGCTCTGGGTTGAGCGGGCAGTAGCAAGGGGGTTGTAGCTCAAACCTACTTGCTCCGCAAGGGGTGTTTCTGTCCAATGGTTAGGTCAAACCTACCGACAGATAATATCATCAGCCATAGGGCAGGCATTCATCATTTGCATATGTTTGAATTGTTTGGGTTTGCCTATTTGTTTTGGATTTCTACCTCACATATGCTATGTTACCTGATTATGTGCTACTTGTTCTACTTGTACCTTATTTGTGTATTACTTGCCTGTATTGCTTGTGTTTGTACAACTGGGAGGCCCTCATGCTGGTGTCGGTGGATGTTGAGGGTTGTTCTTATTGAGATAAATGGATGATGCGATTGCATGATGATGATGATCATTGAATGAGATAATTTGAAATCCCTGGGTAGACGCAGTGATGTGGTTTCACTAGCTCCAGGTGAAGGTATGATGTATTGATATAGAATTTTGGTGAAGGAGTTTAGGATGCTTAGTGAGTTTTTATTGTAGTGCATTGTATTTATTTGGCACTTTTACCATACTGGGAACCCATGGGCCCGGGGTTCTCATTCCGTATATATCTCTTGTTTTTCAGATACAGGTCCAAGTGCTCAGAAGTGAGTTGTGGGTTGTCTGAGAGACGGCGAAGATCTTTATTTTCTCTACTTTGTGTTTTGCTTAGAATCTCGCCACCTTTGTTTTGAAAAGATTATATTATGTATTAAACTCTTTTGAATTTGCCTATAGAGGCTCTCATGTTTCCTTCGGGAGAGATTAGGACATACTGTTGTCTACTACTTTCATATTGTACCCTAGCCGGCCTAAACTTCGCGGGTCGCAACTAGTGGCTATTTACTTATGTTATATGTATCTACCTATTATCTACCTTTTAATCTCCTCTACGCCTTGTCCGTATATCGCTTTCGGCTTCACGGTTTATCTTTTGTTGTCGAAACGTGAGTGATACGTCTTTGCAATTTTATTTCTACTCTTTTCAGGCTTCTCGATTAATACTCCTTTCGAAATTACCTACTTTTATATATTAAAAATCCACCTGAGAGTCGTACCATCGTAATATCATCGACTTATGACTCGAGCATAAGGATTTGAATATTAGGGTGTTACACGAAGAAGCGTTAGGAAAAAGAGTAGGGAATTATGCCTTTCTCACTTTATGTTGGCATGTAGTATGCTCTAGTTATTTTTCTTCCATCCATGCATGGTTACTATCTTTCATGTGTCTCATGGCATTAAGTACCTTTTTCTCATCCATTATCCATATTGACCATGTCTATCTATTTTTGTCGTTCATAATCTCTTGACTCACGAGTACATACCTTTCTACCATGTTTTATTTAATTATTTAGTATATCCTAATTTTATCCGATGCATTTACATGACTTTTCATATCATTATATTATTGATGTTTCTTTAAGGTTGAGAGTACATACCTTTCTACCATGTTTTTTTAAATTATTTAGTATATCTTAATTTTATCCGATACATTTACATGACTTTTTACATCATTATATCATTCATGTTTCTTTAATGTTGAGAGTACATACCTTTTTATCATGTTACATTTAATTATTTAGTATATCCTAATTTTATCCATCTTTATGAATGCTTCTTGTATGACCCTCTTTTATGTATGCTTAAAATAACCTTGATTGTAAATTGAACTGAGGGAATGATCCTTCGGTAAGGGAAGGTGACCCCCAAAGACAAGATATCAATTTGATCCTTCGATAAGGGAAGGTGATCGATTGAGATGATCCTTCGGTAAAGGAAGGTAATCGCCAAAACATTTGGGATAAGAACCTTCGGTAAGGGAAATGGACTCCTACCTTTTATACCGGTTTGAGCTCAATACCTTCCATAAAAGTTATAAGTTAAGAAAGGAGAAAGCATGAATAAAAGTTTGATTTTTATGTTTTTTTAAGATTTATTTATGATTATGTTGATGTTACTTAAGATGTTATCCTTCTATTTTCTTTCTATGTTCTTTCCTTTTTACCTATATGTTTTACGCTTTAAAAGAGGTTCATATTACATGCCATATCATACACCCCTTTTTAAAAATCCCGCACGTGGACTGGAGATGGATATGGAGGTGTTGCATAGCACTCCTACTGAGACGTTAGGTTCTCATTCCTTTTCTTTTCCTATACTATCTCCAGAGGAACATGGCACAACGGATAGAGAGGACGCAGTGCCCCCCGAAGGTAACTTCTGAGTATGACCCCTCGAATCACGCGTGGGTAGTTGTGACCACTACTACTGTGCTCCAAACTATCTACTTAGGTCGAGAGTTCGTGGAAGAAGAACCCCAGATGTCCGTCGTAACCTTCCTAGATAGGAACGCTTCAGCATCTAGGAAGCGGTCATCTAAGTTGATACACCTCGAGTCAGACTCCGAGACCGAGGAAGAGGAATTTGACAACCCTAGCCAGGAGGAAGACACCATGGAGGAGGATCCAGAGGAGGAGTTGAACCCTTGCGGAAGTCCAAAGGTGGAATACGTGCCCTATTCCCCCACTTCGGCACCCCGTCGAGTTTTGGTTCATCCCACACAACGGAACCGAATCTTCACTGCGCAAAAAGGTGTTGAAGGAAGACCCCTGGTACCTCGATTCGTGAATAACTAAAGGGTCCTGATCAAGGATAGGATATGATACAAGTATGGGAGCCTCTTCGACGAGATTAGTTAGGACGTAATTAGTTTCTTTTCTTGCTATAAGTTCCTCTAAGTATTTTATTTTGAACCATACTCATGGTTAAGATATTATTTCATATTTATTCATTTCCAACGTTTTAATGCTACTCATTTTCCTCTCTGCGTGCACTTTCTCCCTCCTTGCATAACCACTAAGTCATTTTTTTTCTTTGTCGAGTGTGGCACCTTATTTTAAAGACCCTCAAGATAGGATAAAACTTAGGGTGTTACATTATTGGTATCAGAGCAAAGTCGATCCTAGGTATTCTGTTTCAAGAGGTATGACTAATAAAACTTCTTCCTATGGTTATCCATAAATAGGGCACGAATCGCCAGAAACCTCCCACTGACACCTCACCAAAGGCCACCGAACTCGCAGATAGACCAAGTTGTTCGATTTGTCCGTCATCAGGTTGTCTCTGATAAGTAACAAGATGTAACAACTCGCATACTATTGAAGTGTCTCCGGGTCGACTGTCAGTGGCATATGGCAGACACGGTCCCACAGCCATACATGGTTCAATGAGAAGGACTCCTTCCTCTACGCCCCCTGTTGTGGAACCACCGGAAGACTGGCACCGAACAGCCACTCCACCAACTCTCACTTCTCCGTGTCGTACCACCTCTGGAAGTCATGGAAGCACCCCCCAACTGACTCCCCGTGTGCGTAGCCCAAGGTGGTACACTACGTCCTGTAGGCTAAAAGTAGCCTCACCCCATGGCAGATGGAACGTGTGGGTCCATCAACATATCAAACTGTCTTGACTATTCTATACATTTGCTTAACAAAATTTTAAACCTATAAACTAATTGAAGTTATGCCAACATGGCATTTTCTCTAAATATGTACTTTCTTAACTAATACACATTTTCTCATTACGTTACGCAGAATTAAAACATTCAATAAAGTAATTAATAATCTAACTATCAAACTTTGACTTAAGTTAATAATCTAATTATAAAACTTGGATTGTTATTAACTAAATTAATAAATAAAGAAACGTGTGACCAATATACTAGACTCAATTATTGGAAAACATATACCCTAGCATTTAAACTCTAAATTAATAATTATGTTACTAACAACTTGATTATCAAAAAATGATAACCATATTCCTAGAATTACTAACTTTTATCAGTGACCTATTTCTAATGATGCAAATTCTATTTTAGTTCTTGGCAAGTACCCTAACCATGGCTATACATATATGGGATTACATAAAACTCAATATAATAGAACTAACCACAAAGTCGACTACCCTGCCTTAGTGCCATGTCGCATTCAGCCTATTGATGTCCCGGTCACGTGCATCTACACACACCATCTTCGTATTATTAGATAATATGGTCAGAAAGGAGTAAAAGAGAGGAGAAAGTGGTCGAAAGGTTCAAACTAGGGCCCAGAACGTCGCTGTAAACGACATCTATATATAGCTGTCCCCATTCTTATTTCGTGTACAGTGTAAACGAGATAAGCTTGTACGTATCTCGTTTTCACTGTAAACGATATATACACGTGTCACGCGCACATACCTTATCTCAGTTACACTGTAAACGAGATAAGACTGTGTGACAGATTTCGATAATAATTTTTATAATTATTTATTTCAGTAATTAAAATATTTATTTAATTTATTTAAATAAAAATTTCCATGGACATGATCAAACTTTGTTACTCTGATATGTTTTTATTAACCATATTTATGAATAATTTTTTTTAATATAGTGCTTATTAAGTTTACATTTTTTAAGATAGTGAAATAAAGTAATTTAAAAACGTACTTAGATGATTCCCCACATCTTTATCATACTTTTAACCCACAATTAAATTCTATAGTAGATATGCTTGAAGAAATTTTAGTATCCATAAAATTTCAGAGAAATAAGGAAAAAGAGAATCCCAAAGAAGAAAAATTTCATAATATAATCAATATAACAGATTTAAAAGTAAAACCACCACTAAAATTATGAATATTGAAGAAAAATTAGAAGAGGTTACAATGCTTTTTAAACAACTAAAAATGGCTCAAGAAAATAATATTATGGAACAGGGTTTTCAAATAGAAGAAGAATTAGTAAATTCTGAAAATATAGAAAGTGAAGAACACATCCTAGATTATTCAAGTGACGAAGAACCAGCAATTCCAATACAAGTAAAAAATAAAGCTGGAACATCTAAGGATAATCAATCTCAATTTAAATGGGAAACAGGTTTTGATAATTATGCTTTTAAAAAAGGGTTTATAAATAAAGATTCAAAATATACAAAAATACCATCAAAATACGTTCCTAAAATCCAGGAAATGGAAGGAGAAAGAATGGTCGATTTAGACTGTAAAAAGAATGAAAAATTTTTTTTTGAAAATTGGTTGAATTCCTTCTTATTAGAAGCCTTACTAATCCAAAACTTAGTGAATTGTCTGGAAGAGACATTTGGAATTACATAAGGTTTCATACTAAAGGAACTATAAGAGATTATATGACATCAATAGAAAACCAAATAATAGAAGAATTAGCAACAAAAACAACAGCTTATGATAAGATATTATAGATCATAGGCAAGAAGTCTATAATAAAGAATATCAAGAAGCAAAAAACCATTTAGCTAATTTTCAGATATATGATTTATGTAATGTGGAGTCTTATATATGTGAATATAGAATACATTATTACAAATTAAAAGAAGAAGATAAAAATCATTATCTTAGTATGTATATAACAAAACTTCCATAACCTGCTAATGAATTTATAATGGGAAGATTTATAAGAGAAATAAATAGAGGGACAATTGAAAATAATTTTGGTGGAGCAACTTCTGCAATAAGAGAGGAAATAAAAGAACGTTGTATGCAAGAAGCAACTCAAAAAAGATTTGCAAATATAATTAGAATTTGCTGTCAGGATAATGAAGAGATACCTCAAAAATATGGTCTTAATAAAAATTTTCAAAGAAAAAGAAAATATCAATTTAGAAAAAGAAAATGCTATCCAAACTGGAGAAAAAAGAGGTATTTTAGGAAGAGAAATAACAATAAAAACAAAAGACAAAAAAATGACTATTGCCCAAATAAAAAAAAAATTGTAAGTGTTGGTATTGCCAAGAAGAAGGACACTATGCAAATGAATGTCCAAAAAAGAAGGATAAAAGGGATCTTACGAAACAAATAGAAATCGCTAAGTCTTGTTTCATGGAACCATTAGAAGAATCTGATGATAACCTAGACTATATTTTTGAATATGTCTCAGAAACAGACTCAGAGACTGAGTAATAATGCCACATTTATTACTATAAAAATATCAGAAAAGTTTATAAATGCTTTCATAGATACTGGAGCAACACAATGCTTTGCTAGTACAAATATAAAACTTGATTGGAAAAAATTAAAGAAACCATTAAGAGTTAGAATAGCTGACAAATCAATACATAAAATTGACCAAAAAGCAGAGATGGCTGAAATTTTTATTCAAAATTATAGGTTCATTGTTCCATCTATATATATGTTAGACTCTGGAATGGATTTTATCATAGGAAATAACTTTTTAAAGCTATATCATCCATTAATTCAAGAATTAACATATATAGTTTTAAAAGCTCCACACGATTCTTCAATAAATCAAAAATCAAAACGTATAAAAATACCA
>NC_029791.2:55588509-55638190 GCF_000816755.2 Arachis ipaensis
CATTCCCCAAAGGAATTACTTTGCAGGTATATTTCAGGGACTTTTACTCCAACAGAACAGAGATATACCACTCATGAAAAGGAAACTCTAGCAGCAATTAAATCTCTTAAGAAATGGAAAATTGATTTACTGCCCAGAGAATTTACATTAAGGATAGATTCAAGTTACCTAACAGGTTTCATACGATATAATTTAAAAGTTAATTATAATCATGGACGATTGGTAAGATGGCAATTATTTTTGTTACAATATCCAATAAAAATTGAATATATTAAGGGTGACAAAAATGTTATTGCAGATACATTAACAAGAGAATGGAGTTCGTCTACAACGCATTAGATCAAGAAATTAAAAAATATGAGCAAGAACTCGAAAAATGCAAGCATTGTCAGCAAATAAGGACACAGATCCAATCTCTCAAGAAGGCCATTGAAGCAATGAAATCAACACAACAAGCAAAACCATCAGAGTTCATCCAGCTAAGCATGGTGGACAAATCAGGTGAAGAAAAAATTTCAGAAAATAAAACAATTGCTGAAATCATTAAAAAATCCACCCAAGATAAAAAATATTATGTAATTTATAATGGCCCCATGAAGGGAGTATATGATGCCTGGGAAAAAGCAGCACCATTCATACATCAATCAAAGATAATTCATAAAGGAGGGTTTCTAACACTGGAAGAGGTAAAGGAATCCTTCAGGGAATATGAAGCTCTCCATCCAGAGCAAACCCTAAAAAGAGCAGATAAAGCTCCAATTCAAACCCAGAGAACAGGGATAATAAGAAACATTCCTACAAGGGCTGAAATCAAGGAAAAGAAAAGGGTTGGTTCCAGCACACCAAGTAATATTCATGTCCGTCTTCCCAGGAAATTTTCAACCAATTGATCAGATTCAAGATTTAACAATTTACAGTCATGAAGGAAGGCTAGCCAGCACATTAGTAAGGGTCTTTGAAAGAACTCAAAAAATAACGAAGGAATCTCACACAAGGATTAATTACAAAAGTAGAAATACTCTGCTTGTGTCCAGTAAAAGAAATGAAATTGAAGAAAGAGATATGAGACTCTTGGTGGAATTTGAATCAGTATTCTACAACTTATCTGGACTTTTAGAAAAGCTCCCTGAAAGGATAAAGAGGAATCTCTGCTATTTGATAAAAGACAGAGAAGACCACAAGTGTCAGCTATGTGCCTTAGAGATATCTGAAGAAAGCAATAATGAAACGGAATCAACTCACATGATGAAGGAAGAAGACAATGCATCTGACGGTCACATGATAAAAGAAGAGGACAGAGGACCTGAAGCATCTCTCAACATTATTGCATAGTGACGTAAGCACTTAGGTCATTGAAAAAGATCTAAAATTGGATGGATTCATATTAGTACTATACAAGTCTTAATCAAATCTACATATATGAAAGGAATTAATTCACCAATAAGTTTAGCAATCTGTGACAAAAGAATTACTGATGACCCAATAGATCAAATAATTGGAATTGTTCATGGAAATTTGGCAAACGTAAATGTTAAATTTAATGCCCATCTTGGATATGCTATACCTTTATCAACTGAAAATCTTGGAAGATCTATAAGTTTGGCTTATAAATTTCATAGAAAGAATCTAATGGAACAAGATGATGAACCATTTTCAATTACATATGCAATAAATTATGCTTTGACAAATAGCCATCATAGTATAATATTTAAAAACAGAGAAAGAATTTATGTCGATGAATTATTTCAGAAAATTGTAAAAACAGAAATACCAAAATATAAAACTATTGAAAACTCAGTTCTATTATTAAAAGAACCATCAGGAAAATTGGTTTCATCAAATTTTCAAATAAAAGAATCTAAAATTAATAGCCCTTTAAGTTTATCTAAGTTAAAGATTAAAGAAGAAAATTCTGAAATAAAAGAATTAAGAAAAAAGGTCGAAAAATTAAATGAAACCCTAAATACTAAATTATTACAATAAATAAAGAAGAAATATATGTAACTTATCAAGATAAGAAACAAGAGCTCTTTGAAAGAGAAAATCGTTTGAATTATTTGCAGTTTTCTGAAATAAATCAAAGAGCATTTGAAGCTCTAAAAATAATCTATGACAAGTTAAAAAGAGAAGTTGAAGAGCTAGAAAAATTAATAGAATCTCTAGAAAATAGTGATGAAGCGATGATAGAATTTGCAGAAATTCTAAAATAAATAATGAAGCATACAAAGATTGAAAGACCAGAAAATAAAATAAAAAGAAAAAGAGCGAAAAAATTAAAAAGTAAAATAAAGGAGTATAAAAGGGAATTAAATAATCTTCAGATCGAAATTGATGATCTTATAATAAAAAGGATAGAAATAAGAATAAATATAAACAAGTTGGAGTTAAACTTAAAAAATTTTGGAAAACCATATTATGACTTAAAAGAATTAAAGCTGTTGAAAGAAAAATGGAGAATGAGGTTGAAAAATTAAAAAGATATTTAGAAACAACAGAAAGTGTAGAAATAAAAGAAGTTTTTGAAGATTTGAGAAATTATATTAAAGAAAAAGACAAACAGATAAAAGATTTTATATACAATAATCCATGCAAAAAAGAATATTATAAACTAAAACAAGATTGAAAAACTATAAAAATGAAATCAGAATTATAAATACTAGTAATAGTAGAAATGGTCAACATTTTTTATGAATTTGCAAATTATTTCGAATCTATACAAATTATAAACTTATTCGAAGTAAAATATGAAGAGTTAATAGAAATTTCGAAAAAGAAAGAAAAGTCGACTCTAAAAAAAATTGGTATCAGAGCCAAGTTAACGATTAAGGGTAACACTTTCTCTTTAAGCAACACTTTTAGTGATACGCTTTTAAATCAATAAACAACCAAATAAAAACAAAAATCTGTAAATTTGTACCAAAACACATCTATACACTAGATGGACCCTTTAACTTTTAGTCTGATAATTTTTATGACAATTGGCATTGGGTTGATATTATTTTTTATTTTTTATTTTTTGGTTGCAGTTGAATTTTGTTTTGGTAGATAGATAGATTGGGTTGATTTAGGGTGCTTGAGATGATATTATGTGAAATTTAAAAATATAAACATAACAGGCACGGTAAAAAAAGAAATTATTCATAAATTTAATTAATAAAAACATATTGGAGCAATAAGGTTTGGTCATATTTATGAGTATAAATTTGGTTAAAATGCCAAATTCAAACTTGAAAAAAACATTACCTAATCCAACCAAAAGGTCCAATAACTTAATGAAAATTAATACAAGTCATTAAATCACTTTCAAAAACGTCACAACCCTGTACATCAGATATTATCTCCAACAACTCTAGTAGCAAATTAGCAATAATACACGTCCTATGACAAGGATTTTCACATCAGTGCTGAAAAATTTACATTTATCACGGTAGCATTACCCTTAAGATTTAGCTATGTTGGAGCTCCTTCTTCTCTCGTTTTGATCACTATTGGAAGGTTCACTGCTTTTTCAACCACTATTAAAATTGTGCCATTAGGAATTTTAACATATTTCCTTGCGAGATAAAATGAATTAAGTGAGCAACAAGGATACATATACTTGATGGGAGAGAAAAATGGATTATAGAGCTTAAGGTTTTTCATTGCTGCCAGGGCAAATTTGTCTCCCCTCAAAATAAGGTATGGCTGGTGCTAAAAAAAATAATTTCTTAACAAGATTAATAAATTCAAATATAAGTTAAATAAAAAAATTATAAACAAAGAATAGATATTTATTATATATTATTACTCTTGAATAGAAAAGTTCACATATTTAAGTATTTATTTTTTAGAATTATTCTTAAAAAAATAGAATGAATTTTACAATTCAGTGACTAGATATTACATCTATAATCCACATGAGACCGTATAAATATTTTATCAAAGTAATTTTGTTAAAATAAAATAATAATTTACACAAATAAGTGAATCAATAAGGAATTTCTCAATACAGAAATCAAATCAAATAGTCTACATTTAGGCAAGTCCAACTCTAATGGTAGCTATTTTATCTTGTCTGTCTTGTCTGTCCATACAGAATAACAAATCTAACGTGTGGCCTATACGTTAGGCTAGTAACGTCCCTGCTAGCTGAGGTCTAAACCAGGTGCATTGGTGCACGTGTACGCAAACCCCACACTTTCTGTACAGTAGCAGTACCAGCAAGTGCACTGGGTCGTCCAAGTAATACCTGAGTGAGTCAGGGTCGATCCCACGAGAATTGTGGCTTGAAGCAAGCTATGGTTGTCTTGCAGGTCTTAGTCAGGCGGAATCAGTAGGTTGTTGGATTATCAGTGATATAAACATAACATTTACTCAGGAGTTGTGTAAACTATGATAGGAATAGAGTTGAGAGTCGGAGTTGCTTTGCCTTTCTGAATTAACTCTGGTACTACTGTCTTTTTTGCTTGTGAATGATCTTCTTCTATGGTAGGTTGTAAATGATCAAAGCCATTGCCCGTGGTTATTGATCTCCTCTGCTATAGAATGAACGCCATTGCCCGTGGTCATTCAATCTGACGAAGGGTGAAGCTCTAGCAAGTCATT
The DNA here is from genome assembly GCF_000816755.2 of Arachis ipaensis. Taxonomy (NCBI): domain Eukaryota; kingdom Viridiplantae; phylum Streptophyta; class Magnoliopsida; order Fabales; family Fabaceae; genus Arachis; species Arachis ipaensis. The sequence goes on from NC_029791.2 coordinate 55,593,094, forward strand.
CTCTTGGCAATCCTACTCAAAACGCCACAGACAAGGTCGAATCTTCCGGATCAGAGAACGTTGCTTTTTTGGGTTCTAGCCTATACCATGGAGACCCTAATCTCCCCAAAAATTGGCTGAATTAGGGTCTCGAGAAGTCCCCAACGAAGTCATGGATTAACCGTCTGAGAGATGTATAAACATAGCTGTTGGCTCGTGCTTTCCTTCCAAGTATTCACACAAACCCAAGTAGACGCGGGTGTTTGTCAGGCACGTTCGTCTTAATGTGATGAATAGAGATAATTTGTCAGATCATCCTATTCACCACGATGAAGATCGAATATACATCTTAGAAGTAAATCAAACATTGATCGAAGAAGAAACAGTAATACTTTTATTAATTCATAGGACTCAGCAGGGCTCCTCCCCTCAACCTAGGAGGTTTAGAAACTCATACTGATGTGAAAAATAATAGTAAAACAAAAATAATGTGTGTCCCCCAAAGAGGTCTGCGAAAGTCATATAAAATAACACTTAAATACTAAACAGATGACTAGTCTTGGTAAAATAGTCTATTTAATGCTAAAATCCACTTCTAGCACCCACTTGGTGAGTGTTTGGGCTAAGCTTTGATGATATCCACGTGCTATGAGGCTCCTTGGGCATGGGACACCAGCTAGGGAGTCCTCTCTGGGCATTTGTACATTGGTCTCTGCTTTTGGGCGCTGGACGCCTGGAAGGGGGCAGGAAGCTGGCGTTTGACACCAGTTTTGGGCCTACTAATCCGAAGCAAAATGTTGACTATTATGTATTGATGGAAAGCTATGGAAGTCAGCTTTCCATAGCCATTGAGAGCTCTCCATTTGGACTTCTGTAACTCCAGAAAAGCTCTTCTAAATGCAAACAGGTCAGATCTAGACAGCATCTGCAGTGCTTTCTCTGTCTCTAAATCAGACTTCTGCTCCAACTCCTCAATTTCAGCCAAAAAATACTTGAAATTGTCCAAATACACAAAAACTCATAGTAGAATCTAAAAATGTGATTTTAACACTAAAACAAAAACTACTAAAAACTATATGAAAGTGATGTCAAAAAGCATATAAAATATATGCTCATCATGCATCTTGGTTAATATCATGACCGTCGTTAACTACAGCTTTCTAATATGTGCCTCACAAACCAATTCAAAATATATAATTTCAAATACAACAAATTTTGTAATCTTTTAAATATATGAGGTATCAAATAATACCTTTTTTTTTTATCAAAAATCCTTTTTAATCATATTTTTTCAATGATAAAAAATTTCGAACATATTTTATAATTTTATAGTGCATAAGTGGGTATCTATGCTTTAATATTTCAAAAGCACATATTCAAGTGAAATCGCATTTTCTAAAATAATGCTAAGCTTTATCAAAATTATATAAAGTCTCATGTAAAGTTATTAAAGTATAAGTTTTACAAAAATGAAATATTCAAATCTAATAAACCAATTATTCTAATCAAATTAAAATTTTTGAAAAAAAATTTATAAATATAATTAAAAGCTCATCATAGTATAAATTAAAACTATTATAGACGCAAAGCCTACTCAAAAATTGATCCCAAATGACCAAAGACCAACACGGGAGTTAGAGATTGGAATCCAAGTGGTTGAAGAAGGTTGAAGGTTGAAAGTTGCAATTTCAATAAGGTAAAATGGTTTAAAGTAAGACAGGGGAATCACGGCAGAACAGAACACGACGACAAAAGCAGCATCAACACAGGACAACGACAATAGCAACATTCACAACAAGTCTCAACCCTTCTTGGTAGCTGTAGTAGCGATCAGATTTGGTAATGGCAAGACAATGGTGTGAACGACAGCCATCTCCCTAGGGATTAATTCTGACAGCAGCGCAATAGCGAGGACGTGCTCCCATGACATTAGTGGCACCTCTTTTCTTCATCATTGAGCTCAAACTCCATCTCTCTCATTGTGTCCTCTTTTCTCTTCCTCCACTCTTGCCTAGTCCAACGATAGTAATGGCAGCTTAACGGTTTCTCCCCTTCATTGGCGGCATCTTTCCTACAAGACCAGAATTTTGAAAAATCTTATTTTGAGCTAATTTCAATTTATTTTTCATTAAAGACTTTAATCTTAAAAAATTATTTTATTATACATTATACCTTAAATTTATTAAAATTTTCCTAATCTATTAACTCTAAATCCCCAAATTGGAACCATTAACCGTAACCTAACCTAACTTCACTACCCTCACCCTCACTCACCACCTTTCACCGCCACACTTCCCCTTTTTCCCATCAGCAGCTGCCAAACCCCCCTTATTACTCACCACTGTCACCCTCATCTCCCTCACACCCACACCTTCAGCTTTCATTCATCAACCCACACACTAAATAAACACACACACGCATTGCAGAGAGAAGATCCGAGAAAGAGAGGGATGAGCATCGTCGAGCTGCTGTAGGCCGTCACCGCCGAAGCTGATGAGGGAGGAGACGACGGTGCAGCGCCGACGAGGAGCGACATCGTTGTTGCTGTCACGAGAGAAAAGGGAGAGATTGACGGAGGGTGCTGCCTGGTCCAACTCGCCACCGCCTTTGCATCACCATCATCGTGCGCCGTTTGTCACTGGTTACACTGCCGTTGAAGCTCCCTTCACTGACGTCAATGCCGATTTGACTAGAGTTGAAGAGGGAGACCAATGAAGAGGAGCTCGATGCGAGAGCGAGCGAAGAAGAGGAAGAGAGGTCTGAGGTTGAGATGGTTCCCGTCACTATCGTCTACCTCTGCCACTGCCGAGCTGCTGCGCCATTGTGCTGGCTGTTATGTTGTAGCCTGAGCTTCTGTTATCGTTGCCAGAGATCTGTGGTCGCTGAAAAATACTGTTGTTGTTGCTGAGGTTTTCTATCATCACCGGAATTGCCACAGGAGTTACTACCGCTCTTTTTTCACGTTTCTCTTTTTGTTACAGTAAGTATCTCTGTTTCGAAACATTCGCCACTAGCGTTAAGTATTCAATTATGTTTGGTTAAAGATTCTGAGATTTTGGTAACGTAGAGTCGAGTTCTAGTTGTTGCATGTTGCTTTTAAAGTTGTGGTTGCTGCGAAAGTGGTTTGGGGCTGTAGTTGCGGCTGCCACTGATTGTGAGTCGAGAGAAAAGGGTTTCTTTGACGCGTTTGGTTATGGGTTCGACTATTCGAGGTAGGATAATTTTTCATAAACTTATTTTACTTTCAAGAATTGTTACAAGTCGATATTAATGCGAAAAGTATATTTTTGTGATTTCGTAAGTCTTATGAACTGAATTGAGTTGTTCTCGATGATTGTAATTTTTTGTCTAGTAAAAGTATTGACTGTTTGAAAAAGGTTGAATATTTTGAGTTATTGATTTTAGAAAAGATTTAATATTGGAATTAGTTTGGTTTGGAAGAGATTTAATATTGAAATTTGGTTTGGTAGTGAACCTGATTTGATATTGGAATTTAATTTAAAACGAATTCGAAAAGGATTTGATATTTGGAAACGGTTTGATTATTGAAAATGGTTTGCTATTTGGAAATGACTGAGAAGAGTTTGAGGAATGTTTGGCTGGGACCCAGAAGGGTGACATAGTCTGAGTTTTAGAGGAGTTGCTGCCAAAATTTTTATAAAAAATTGGAGGCTTCTTTTGAAGTGAATTATTTAGAAAAGGATGAATTGATGATGATAATGACATTGATAAATAATGAATTAAAAAGTATATCTGACTTGCAAAATTGAGACAAATTGTTGAATCTTTGTACGTAAGATGTGACCGGGCACTTTAACTCCCCGAGTTCCCCTATGGGCATGCATATATATATGAATTTGATCTTGGGGTAGCCCCATCTATAAATTTGAGCTTGGTATTTTGTCTCCCCCACAGTTAGTGATGAGCGGATATTTTATACGCTTTTTGGCATCATTTTCATATACTTTTTAGCATGTTTTGTTTAATTTTTATTAAGTTTTCATAGGTTTTAGTGCAAAATTCACATTTTTGAATTTTACTTTACGTTTGTGTGTTTTTATGCAATTTCAAGTATTTTCTGGCTGAAATTGAGGAGTTGGAGCAAAAGTCTGATTCATAGACAGAGAAAGCACTGTAGATGCTGTCTGGATCTGACCTCCTTGCACTCGAAAGAGCTTTTCTGGAGCTACGAAAGCTCAAATGGAGAGTTCTCAATGGCTATCGAAAGACGACTTCCAGAGCTTTCCAGCAATATATAATAGTCTATACTTTTTTTTCATATTAAAAGTCCTAAAACTAGCGTCCAACACCAGCCTCTTGCCAATTCCAGGCGTCCAGCGCCCAAAGGAGGAGACCAGCGTCCAAAGACGCAGAGAGGACCCCCTAGCCAGCATTCAACACCCTAGAGGCCTCATAGAAAATGGATCTCATCAAAGTTCAGCCCAAACACTCACCAAGTGGACCCAGAAGTGGATTTTAGCACTAAAAAGACTGTTTTACCCTTCTTATGTAATCCTTAGTCATTAGTTTAGTATTTAAGGGATATTTTACATAATCATAGGAACTGTTATGCCATATTTTTGTGTATCATTATGTTTTCATATCAGTATGAGTTTTTAAACCTCCTAGGTTGAGGGGAGGAACCCTGCTGAGTTCTATCAATTAATAAAAGTATTACTGTTTCTCTTCAATCCATGTTTGATTCAATTCTAAGATGTATATTCGTTCTTCAACTTGATGAATAGGATGATTCGTGATAATCATCTCCGTTCTTTATACTAAGACCGCGTGCCTAACAACCACCCGTGTTCTTCTTAGGTTCGTGTGAATACGAGACTGGAATGCATTAAGCCGCCAGCTTGATTATACATCTCTTAGATGGTTAATCCGCGACTTCATTGGAAACTTCTCGAGACACCAGTTCAACCAAAGTATGGGAAGATTAGGGTCTCTATGATAGAGGCTAGAACCCAAAGGCGCAGCATTCTCGTGCACCAAGCTTTTGGTGCCGTTGTCGGGGATTGTTCGAGTTTGGACAACTGAGGGATTATCTTGTTCCCTAAATCAGGAACACTGAAGTCACTATAGATCTAAAAGGGAATATATGAATTAGGAGACCTCTGGGTTTTTATACATTTGAAACTCCTATTAAATCAGATGACTTTAAGGTCAACCTAGACTAGTTCCTGCTATTAAGGCAAAAGTGCCAATTTCATGGACACCCACAAGAAGACTCCAGTAAGATCATCTCTGACTTCCTATAATTCTGTGACACTGTAGAGGTCAATGGAGTGAATCCTAAAGTCCCCAGACTAATACTCTTCCCATTTGCTCTGAATGATCAAGCAAATGAATGGTGGCATATGGAACTTAGAGGAGTTGTGAACACCTAGGATAAGGTTGTTAACAAATTCCTGAACAGATTCTCTCCCTCACAGAGATTAACTAAGCTAGTGACAGATGTTCAGACCTTCAGGAAGAAGGAGAGTGAGTCCCTCCATGATGCTTGGGAAAGGTACAAGCTGATGTTCAGGAAATGCCCTCCCCATATGTTCTCAGGTTGGGGCAAGACAATGATCTTCTATGAAGCAATATCTGAGATAGCCAGGAAGATAGTAGATCACTTTGCAAACGGTCCTCTGCTCTTTATAGAAACACATGAAGAGGCAGATGAGCTCATTGAGATAGTTGCCAAAAACTAACACTTATACTCCTGTGAGCAGACTCCAGTTAGGACAGAAGTTCTAGACTTGGAAACTGTAGCCGCACCCCTGCTGAGGGTTATAATGCTCTTAGTGATATGAGTGGTAACTACCCTCAAGGAGACACTTTCACCCATAACAGGTGGACACCTGAGCAGGTTAATATTCCTCTTACTGAGTTGTTTGAGGAGGTGCATCCCTATAGGGCCCTCACAGAAAGCCTGATGCTCTCTGGGAAGGAGACCTTAAAAGAAGGTGAGACAGTAGTCTTCACCAAAGAGGTCAAACCTCAGGAGCATGCTACTGAGGGACTTAAGGCAATCAAGGACCAGGAGGATCCTGAGAATGCCAGTGAGCACGCCCCTACAGAGGAGAAGGAGCCTCAAGTTGATTCTTCTCTGGACATGCAAGAGGAGCCTGTGATTACCACAGAGCTTGCCCTTGCAGAGGTGAAAGACCTTCAAGAGCTACCTTTCCTAGGCATGCAAATAGAACCAAAAGATGAGATTCTAAGTAGCATTCAAGAAGCTGCAAGTCAATATCTCTTTTACAGAGGTATTTGAAAAGAAGGCCCTAAGGGGAGATGAAATAGAGGTACTTACTGAGAAGTACAGTATCCTAATTTAGAATGAGCTACCTAGGAAGATGCCAGATCTAGGGAGCTTTCAGATCCTATGGACTACTGAAAAGCTCACTTTTGACAAATCCATGTATGATCTTGGCTTAAGTTTAAATCCGATACCTTCAACTGTGATGAAGAAGCTAGGAATTTAAGAGGCACAAGAAACAAGGATTACCTTGCATAAGGACTGGATGGTGTTCAATGTTCTTGACCTTCTATTACCCTCTGACAAGGGAGGCACTTGCATAAAGGATTCAGCATCTAAGTCTCCTCCCTTGGATGAAACTAATTCAATCCCTCCTAAGACCAAACGTAAGTTTGGTATTGGATATACACTATCCAACAAGGAGGAAGGCCCCAAAAGGAAGATACCTAGGGGCTGGAAAAACAAAAATATCCCTGCTAAAGGCTTTTCACCATGGAATATGGTAATATTCACTTATCTCATCATGGTATTCACCATGGAAGAGGGAAATGACACTAAGGGACACCAACATATTGCTGCAAGCCAAACCCTGCCTCATGTAGTGAACAAGATCCTGTCTCTTGAGCATATTACGCTATTCTATGAGAGCACAGGAAGGACGCTCCCAGTAAGGAGTAAGGATTTATTCCTCTATGACTATCTTCTTCCTTGAAAGGAGCTATCTGTCATGCTAACGACATTAAAGAAGCGCTTGTTGAGAGGCAACCCAACCATGAGTAGAGTATTTATGTTCTTATTTCTTTCATTTATTTTTATTTGCGTTTATTTTTAGGTTTTTTTCCTTGCTTTTTAATGTTTGTAATCATGTGCAGCAGTCAGAACAGAGATAGAAATATTCAGCAGTGAAAACAAAACACTCTGGATGAAGTGTTGTTGGAGTTGAATGCCAGCCAGGGACCAGACCTTAGGCATTCAATGCCCCCAATAGGCAGCATAGCTGGCATTGAACGCCAGCCAGGGAGCAGATCTTGGGCATTCAAATGCCAGTGCAGAGGGCAGGGAATCTGAATTTCCTTAGTCTCTCAGGACCAGTAGGTCCCACAGCATCTTTATCTACCCTACTTCTTCCTTCTTTCTTTCACACTTCCCCATACACACTTCCCTATAAACCCTAGCCCAATCACATCCATATCACTTTCCCAAACCATCAAAACTCCCACCAACCCCCACCCATTTAAAAATTAAATTTCCCTCCCATTTTCCCACCCATGACCGAACCTAACCCTAGCCAACTCCTATAAATACCCCTCGTTCTACCCCTTCATACACACACCTTTCATACACCTTAAAGCCGCCATTTGGCCGAGCCCTCTCTCTCCCTCTATCTTCTATTTTCTTCTTCTTCTACTCTGTTCTTCTCTTTTCTTTATTTTTGCTCAAGGACGAGCAAAGCTTTTAAGTTTGGTGTGGGAAAAGTGTTGCTTTTTGCTTTCCATTACCACTTATGGCACCCATGGTTGGAGAATCCTCTAGAAAGAAGAAAGTAAAGGCAATAGCCGCCACCTCTGAATCTTGGGAAATAGAGTGATTCATCACCAAAGCCCACCAAGACCACCTCTATGAAGTAGTGGCAGAGAAGAAAGTGATCCCTGAGGTCCCTTTCAGACTCAAAAAGAATGAGTAACCAGAAATCCTAAGATAGATCTAGAGAAGAGGTTGGGAAGTCCTAACCAATCCCATCCAAGAGGTTGGGATCTTAATGGTGCAAGAATACTATACTAATGCATGGGTCACAAAAAATCATGACATTAGTGTGAACTAAAATCCCAAGAATTGAAGCACCATGGTCCGAGGGAGAATCTTAGCTTTTAGCCCGGAAAGTGTGAGGTTAGCGTTCAACTTGCCTCTGATGCAAGAAAATCCACATTCTTATACTAGAAGAGTCAACTTTGATCAGAGACTGGATCAAATGCTCTTAGAAATCTGTGTGGAAGGAACACAGTGGAAAAGGGATTCCCAAGGCAAACCCATTCAACTAAGAAGGCTAGCTAGAGGATGGTTGGAATTCATCCAACACTCTATCATCCCTACTAGCAACCGATCAAAAGTGACTATTGAAAGAGCCATCATGATCCACTGCATCATGATTTGAAGTGAGGTGGAAGTACATGAGGTGATCCCTCAAGAATTGTACAAGATATGTCATCTATGCAATTCAGCTGTAATTGTCATAGAAGGGGATATCTCCATTGAGGAGGATAAGCCATCATTAAGAAGAGGATGGAGCAAACTAGAGAGCATGCCCATGAGCCTGTGTAACCACCTCAGCATGAGATCCCTGAGATGCCTCAAGGGATGTATTTTCCTCCTCAAAGCTATTGGGATCAATGGCATACTACCTTGGGAGAATTAGGCTCTGACATAAACCAGTTGAGGATGGAGCATCAAGAGCATTCCACCATTCTCAATGAAATTAGAGAAGACCAAAGGGCTATGAGGGAAGAACAATAGAGACAAAGGAGTGACATTGAAGAGATCAAGCACTACATTGGATCCTCAAGGAGGAGCACTAGCCGCCACCATTAAAGATAGATTCGTTCTCTTAATCACCTTTCCTTTTTCTATTATGTTTTATTATCTGTTCTCTTGTTCTTATTGCATGATCATTTCTATTTATGTCTTAAAGTTGTAAAATGTTCCATATATCTCTCACCTTGCTTAAAAGAAAAATTTTAATCGAAAAGAATTGAGAGATACATGAAGTTCAAGTTTATAATAAGAATAGTACAATTATCTTGATGTGGTGGCATTACTTTTGTCTTCTGAATGTATGAATAAACAGTGCATATTTGAAGTTGGAATTCTAGAAAGTTGGCTCTTGAAAGAATGATGAAAAAGGTGACGTATTATTGCAGAGATGACTGGTGCTGTGACCAGCTTAGCTTTCAGGGTTTCAAACGCCTGCAGACACTCTGTGTCAAACACAAATGGCGTGTCAGCAGCTAGCAGATTGCTCAGAGATTTTGCAATTTTTGAAAAATCCTTTATAAACCTCCTATAGAATCCGGCATGCCCTAGAAAGCTTCTGATTGCCTTAACATTGGCAGGTGGTGGTAATTTTTTAATTACCTTCACTTTAGCTTGATCCACCTTTATTCCCTTGGTTGAAATTTTATGCCCAAGGACAATTCCTTCAGTCACCATAAAGTGACATTTTTCCCAGTTTAAAACTAGGTTGGTCTCTTGGCATCTTTTTTAGAACAAGTGCTAAATGGTCAAGACAGGAGCTGAATGGGTCTCCAAATACTGAAAAGTCATCCATAAAGACTTCTAGAAATTTTTCTACCATATCAGAGAAGATAGAGAGCATGCACCTCTGAAAGGTTGCAGGTGCATTGCATAGACCAAAGGGCATCCTTTTGTAGGCAAATACTCCATAAGGACATGTGAATGCTATTTTTTCTTGGTCCTGAGGATCTACTGCAATTTGTTTGTAACCTGAATAGCCATCCAAACAGAAGTAGTATTCATGACCTGCTAGTTTCTCTAGCATTTGGTCTATGAATGGTAAAGGAAAATGATCCTTTCTGATGGCTGTATTGAGCCTTCTGTAGTCAATACACATACGCCACCCTGTAACTGTTCTTGTAGGAACCAGTTCATTCTTTTCATTATGAACCACTGTCATGCCTCCCTTCTTGGGGACAATGTGGACAGGGCTCACCCAGGAGCTATCAGAAATAGGATAAATAATCCCAGTCTCTAGTAACTTAGTGACCTCTTTCTGCACCACCTCCTTCATGGCTGGATTTAGCCGCCTCTGTGGTTGAACCACTGGCTTAGCATCATCCTCCAATAGGTTTTTGTGCATGCATCTTGCTGGGCTAATGCCCTTAAGATCACTTATGGACCACCCAAGAGCTGTCTTATGTGTCCTCAGCACCTGAATTAGTGCTTTTTCTTCCTGTGGATTTAAAGCAGAGCTTATGATCACCAGCAAAGTGTCACCTTCTCCCAGAAATGCATACTTCAGGGATGGTGGTAGTGGTTTGAGCTCGGGTTTAGGAGGTTTATCCTCTTCCTGAGGAATTTTCAGAGGTTCTTTTATTTCCTCTGGTTCCTCTAGATCAGGCTGAACATAATTAAAGATGTCCTCTAGCTCTGATTCGAGACTCTCAGTCATATTGATCTCTTCCATCAAGGAGTCAATAATATCAACGCTCATGCAGTCATCTGATTTATCTGGATGCTGCACAGCTTTGACAACATTTAACTTGAACTCATCTTCATTGACTCTCAGGGTCACTTCCCCTTTTTGGACATCAATGAGAGTTCGTCCAGTTGCTAGGAAAGGTCTTCCTAGAATTAGAGTTGCACACTTGTGCTCCTCCATTTCCAACACTACAAAGTCAGTGGGAAAGGCAAATGGCCTAACCTTGACAATCATGTCCTCAATGATGCCTGATGGGTATTTAATGGAGCCATCAGCAAGTTGAAGACATATCCGGGTTGGTTTGACTTCTTTAGTCAAGCCAATCTTTCTGATAGTGGATGCAGGTATTAGATTGATACTTGCTCCAAGGTCACATAGGGCTATCTTGGTACAAGCACCCTCTAATGTGCATGGTATCATAAAGCTTCCTGGATCTTGAAGCTTCTCCGGTAAGCTTTTCAGAATGACTGCACTGCATTCTTCAGTGAGAAACACCTTTTCAGTTTCTCTCCAATTCTTCTTATGACTTAAGATCTCTTTCATGAAGTTAGCATAAGAGGGTATTTGCTCAAGTGCCTCTGCAAATGGGATCTTTATCTCAAGAGTCCTGAGATAGTCTGCAAAGCAGACAAATTGTTTATCCTGCTCTGCTTGGCAGAGTTTCTGAGGATAAGGCATCTTGGCTTTATATTCTTCAACCTTAGTTGCTGCAGGTTTATTCCCTATAGAGGTGGTTGGAGAAGCCTTCTTAGAGGGGTTACTATTAGCATTTGCAGGTGTCTGATCCCTCATTGACGTTTGAACACCACGATTGGGTGCTGGATGGGCGTTTAACGCCAGCTTCCTACCCTTTTCTGGTGTTTGAACGCCATAACTGGGCAAGGAATGGGCATTCAACGCCAACTTTTCTCCCTTTTCTGGCATTTGAACGCTAGAAGTGGGCATCTACTGGGCGTTTGACGCCAATCTTTCACCCTTTTCTGGCGTTTGAACGCTAGAATTATTCCTCTCTGTGCTCTTGCTGTCCTCAGAGGGATTTTGGGCAGTGGTTTGGTCATCCTCTGTTAGTTGTTCCTTTCTTGGCTTTCTGCTACTTTGAGCTGATTTATTCAATGTCTTCCCGCTCCTTAATTGGACAGCTTGGCATTCTTCTGTTATCTGTTTAGATAGCTGCTGTCTTGTCTGATTCAATTGTGCTTCCATATTCTTGTTAGCATTTTTAGTGTCTTGGAGCATCTCTTTAAATTCTGCTAATTGTTTTGTCACAAGGAGTAATTGCTGATTAAGTTCAACAATCTGTTCTTGAGGATTAGGATCAGTAGTTACTGTCCTAGCCTCTTCATTTAGCCTCTTCTAGCAACCGTATCTATAAGTTCTTGAGCCTCTTCAATCATTTTTCTCATGTGTATAGATCCACCAACTGAGTGGTCTAGAAACATCTGAGCTTTTTCTGTAAGCCCATAGTAGAAGATGTCTAACTGTACCCACTCTGAAAACATTTCCGAGGGGCATTTTCTCAGCATCCCTCTGTACCCCTCCCAGGTATTATAAAGGGATTCATTATCTTCTTGTCTAAAGCCTTGGATGTCCAGCCTTAGCTGTGTCATCCTTTTTGGAGGGTAAAATTGATTCAGAAATTTGTCTGATAACTGTCTCCATGTTTTTATGCTTGCTATGGGTTGGTTATTTAACCACCTCTTAGCTTGATCTTTTATAGCAAATGGAAACAGTAATAATCTGTAGACATCCTGATCCACTTCTTTATCACATACTGTGTCAACAATTTGTAAGAACTATGCCAGAAACTCAGTAGGTTCTTCCTGTGGAAGACCGGAATACTTGCAATTTTGTTGCACTATGATAATGAGGTGAGGATTTAGCTCAAAAATGCTTGCTTTAATGGGAGGTATACAGATGCTACTCTCATATGCAGCTGTAATGGGATTAGCATATGACCCCAGCGTCCTTCTGGACTGTTCACTTCCACTTAGGTCCATGATGGAGAAAGGGAGATGATGTGGATTGCAAATAAAATATATTTTTGTTTTTTTATTAATTAAAAGTAACCGAATAAAATAAAACAAAATAAATGGAAGCTAAAATAAAAGTTTCGAAAATTAGAAGAAAATGAAATAAAAGCAAATTGAAAACTACATTAATTAATTAATTAAAAAGATTTTGGAATCAGCATTCAGAAAGATATGATTGAAAATTATTTTGAAAAATATATGATTGAGAAGATATGATTGCAATTTAAAAAAAATGATTGAAAAGATATGATTGAAGAAATTAAAAAGATTTGAAAAGATCAATTTTTGAAATTAGAATTTTGACTTGACTAAAAAAAAGATATGATTTTGCAAATCTTTGACTATTTTAATGCAAAATTTCAAAATTTATGAGTAAAATAAGGAAAAGATATTTTTTTTTATTTTTGAATTTTAATGAGGAAAGAGAAAAATAACAAAATGATACTAAACTTAGAAATTTTAGATCAAAACAAAGAGAACAAACAAGAAAACTTTGAATGTCAAGATGAACACCAAGAACAAATTTTTGAAAAATTTTTAAGTAAATAAAAGCACAAAAACACACCAAACTTAAAATTTTTAGAAAATCAAACACAAATTTTCGAAAATTTAAAGTAAAATACAAAGAAGACACTAAACTTAGAATTTTTAAAGATCAAGAAAGAACTAAAAACATTCAAATTCAAAAAATTAAAAGAAAATAAAAGCATGCAATTGACACCAAATTTAAAATATGAAACTAACTCAAATAAAAGACTCAAATTTAGTGACTCTAAACCAACAAAAATAAATTATTCCTAATCTAAGCAACAAGATAAACTATCAGTTGTCCAAACTCGAACAATCCCCGGCAACGGCGCCAAAAACTTGGTGCACAAAATTACAATCACACTTTTGCAACTCCGCACAACTAACCAGCAAGTGCACTGGGTCGTCCAAGTAATACCTTACGTGAGTAAGGGTCGATCCCACGGAGATTGTCAGCTTGAAGCAAGCTATGGTTATCTTGTAACTCTTAGTCAGGATATTGATGATTATATTTTTGACGATTTAGAATTTCACAAATGAAATCTCGTTGAAGTATAGTCTCTAAACCAACAATAATCCTTTCATGCAAAAATTTGTTTGTCACAAGTACAAACCCCTAAAATCTATAAACCGAAGTATTTAAAAATCAACAATTATTCAATGCATGCATACATGTATCATGAGGTCTTTTCTTTAGGTTGTAATGGGGCTAGGGTCAAGGTAAGATCATTTATGGTCAAGTGGACTAGGATTGAATCTTTGATTAGCATAAACTTTCCCACCTAACCTATATAATGACCTATACAATTAAGTACTAATCTAACTACCCATTCCTCACTTTTTTCACATACTCATGCATTTTCTTTTCATTTCACAACACTTATGCATTGATTCTTATTGAGCTTCACTTTGGGGCATTTTATCCCCTTTATTGCTCCTCTTTTTTTTCTTTCTTTTTCTATATACATTTTTTTTCTTTTCTTTTCTTTTCTTTTTCTTTTTTACTTTTATTTGTTTTTCTTTCAAACTATACACAAGAACATCAATGCATAAGGTCTATACATTTAATCAATACATGAGTATGTACCAATTCCCCAATATAAAAATACAAAAGACAAACACCCTTTTATCCCAACTAATGTCCCAAAGTTTTCCCACTCTTGGATGACACTCACACTCACTAGCCTAAGCCAATCAAAGATCCAAATAAAGGCCATTCATTGTTTTCCGCTTTAAGGCTTGTAATGTGCTAAAATAAGAACAAGTGGGTTAAGCGTAGGCTCAAAATCGGCTAACAAAGGAGAGTAAAAGGTAAGGCTATTTGGATAAGTGAGCTAATGAAATGATGGCCTCAATCATATAAATGCATGAATACAAGGAATAATGGGACATATAGATTCAAACAAATCAAAGATCACAATCATAGAAAGAGAACAATTACACGCAAGAAGGAAAATAAGTGGTTATAAGATGTAACCACACCATTAGGCTCAAATCTCAGGGTCCCATATCTTATCTTCGCACCCGTCTTCAATTTGATCCTCATACTTTTTCCTTCCGGGTGGTAGACATATGGAATTCTCTTTAATATACCAAGCCTCCCTTTGAGCCCATGCAAAGTGGTATTCTTCCAATCATCGTTCCTATGCCTTGAAACCTTGACCTCAATGAGCCTAATTCCTAACTTGCAACCACTACACAATTCTCTTTTTCCCTTAAGTCCACAAAGAGCTCTAAGTTGTCCATTATTTTCAATCAAACCATATTCAAGTGGGAAATTAAAGTCTAGAGATAGAGATTTTACCCACTTAAATATTGTATTGGATGGTAACTTGGCTTCTTGTCCTAGGAGTAACAAAGTGAGGGGATCGTCTATTGGGGCTTGGGGTGAATAGGAAGGTTTATTATTTTGGAGAGAGGGTTCATGGTAGGAAGGTGGTTCTTCTTGGTAAGGGTATGGAGATGGTGAGGGTTGAGGCGGTTCATGGTAGTAATCTTGATAGGGTTGTGGTGGTTCTAAAGGTTCTTGCTCATAATGATCACAAGGATGTGGTATGGGTGATTGGTTATATGATGGATAAGGGTCACATAAAGGTACTTGGTAGAAAGGGGCTTGTGAGTATGGTTGAGCATCATGTTGAGGATAAGATTCATAGGAATATGGTGGTGGTTGATTGTCATAAAAGGAGTCACCATAGCCATTGAATTGACATGCATTAGGATGAGAATTATACCTATAAGTGTCCGGAGGTTGATGCCAATAGGAGTGATCAATTCCTTGAGGCTCCTCCCATCTTGGAGTGTTCCATCCTTAGTACATGTTAGCATTGGAGTTCACATTCCCTACAACACAATTAGAGCCAAACTCATAGCCAAAGTGAGAATTCATTATGGAAAAACAAAATAAAACTAACAAAATCTAGTAAACAAGCAAAAGACAAACTATTTACACTATTCACATATGTACAATAACCAATAACACAACACCATTGCAAATCCCCGGCAACGGCGCCATTTTGACGATTAGATTTTTGACGGTTTAGAATTTCACAAATGAAATCTCGTTGAAGTATAGTCTCTAAACCAACAATAATCCTTTCATGCAAAAATTTGTTTGTCACAAGTACAAACCCCTAAAATCTATAAACCGAAGTATTTAAACCTCGGGTCGTCTCTCAAAGGACTTGTATCAATAATTCTCAGATTTGATTGTAAAAAGTAAAAGAACATGAAATAAATACTTGTTTTGCAGTAGTGGGGAGCAGGTTGAGGTTTTGGAGAGGCTCTGTCTTCAGAATCTTTGCTTTCCTACTGTCTTCTTCTTCACACACGCAAGACTCCTTCCATGGCAAGCTGTATGTTGGTGGATCACCGTTGTCAATGGCTACCATCCGTCCTCTCAGTGAAAATGGTCCAAATGCACTGTCACCGCACGGCTAATCATCTGTTGGTTCTAACTCATGCTGGAATAGGATCCATTGATCCTTTTGCGTCTGTCACTACGCCCAGCACTCGTGAGTTTGAAGCTCGTCACAGTCATCCCTTCCCAGATCCTACTCGGAATACCACAGACAAGGTTTAGACTTTCCAGATCTCAGGAATGGCCTCCAATAATTCTAGCCTATATCACGAAGGTTCCAATCTTAGATTAGAAACCCAAGAGATACACATTCAAGCTTGATTGCATGTAGAACGGAGGTGGTTGTCAAGCACGCGTTCATAGGTGAGAATGATGATGATTGTCACGGATCATCACATTCATCAGGTTGAAGTGCGAATGAATATCTTAGAATAGAAGCAAGCGTGATGGAATGGAAAACAATAGTAATTGCATTAATTCATGAAGAACAGCAGAGCTCCTCATCCCCAACAATGGGGTTCAGAGACTCATGTCATAGAAGATACAATATAAAACGTGTAGAGTGTCATGAGGTAAAAGATGAATCACTAAAAGTAGTTTTTATAGTAAACTAGTCACCTAGGGTTACAGAAAATGAGTAAGCTAGAATAGTTAGTGTAGAAATCCGCTTCCGGGGCCCACTTGGTGTGTGCTTGGGCTGAGCATTGAAGCTTTCATGTGTAGAGACCTTTCTTGGAGTTAAACGCCAGCTTTTGTGCCAGTTTGGGCGTTTAACTCTAGCTTTCATGCCAGTTCTGGCATTTTGACGCCAGAATTTCTATGCTGACTTGGAACGCCGGTTTGGGCCATCAAATCTCGGGCAAAGTATGAACTACTATATATTGCTGAAAAGACCAGGATGTCTACTTTCCAACGCAATTGAAAGTGCGCCAATTGGGCTTCTGTAGCTCCAGAAAATCCACTTCGAGTGCAGGGAGGTCAGAATCCAATAGCATCTGCAGTCCTTTTTCAGCCTCTGAATCAGATTTTTGCTCAGGTCCCTCAATTTCAGCCAGAAAATACCTGAAATCTCAAAAAAATACACAAACTCATAGTAAAGTCCATGAATGTGATTTTTATTTAAAAACTAATAAAAACATAATAAAAACTAGCTAAAATATACGAAAAATATACTAAAAATAATGCCAAAAAGCGTATAAATTATCCGCTCATCAGTATCATTAGTGGGTGTTGCAATTGCCTCCACCCATTTAGATACATAGTCTACTGCCACCAGAATATAAGTGTTTGATTATGATGATGGGAAAGGCCCCATGAAAGTCAATACCCCATACATCAAACAACTCAATCTCTAAGATCCCTTGTTGAGGCATGGCATAATCGTGAGGTAGATTACCAGCTCTCTGGTAACTGTCACAGTTACGTACAAACTCTCTGGAGTCTCTATAGAGAGTAGGCCAGTAGAAGCCACACTGGAGAACTTTGGTGGCTATTCGCTCACCTCCGAAATGTCCTCCATATTGTGATCCATGGCAATGCCATAGGATCTTCTGTGCCTCTTCTCTAGGCACACATCTACGGATCATTCCGTCTGCACACCTCTTAAAGAGATATGGTTCATCCCACAAGTAGTATTTTACATCAGAAATCAATTTTTTCATTTGCACCTTGTTATACTCCTTGGGTATGAATCTCACAGCTTTATAGTTTGCAATGTCTGCAAACTATAGTACTTCCTGAATGGCAAAGAGTTGTTCATCTGGGAAGGTTTCAGAGATCTCAGTAGGAAGGACGAACGCTCCTGCTACTGGTTCTATCCGGGACAGGTGATCTGCTACTTGGTTCTCTATCCCTTTTCTGTCTCTTATCTCTATATCAAACTCTTGCAGAAGCAACACCCATCTTATGAGTCTGGGTTTTGAATCCTGCTTTGTGAGGAGATATTTTAGCGCATTATGGTCAGTGTACACAATCACTTTTTATCCTACTAAATAAGATCTAAACTTGTCAATGGCATAAACCACTGCAAGTAACTCCTTTTCTGTGGTTGTGTAATTTTTCTGTGCATCATTTAAAACACGGCTAGCATAATAAATGACATGCAGAAGCTTATTATGCCTCTGTCCCAATACTACACCAATGGCATGGTCACTGGCATCACACATTAGTTCAAATGGTAATGTCCAGTCTGGTGCAGAAATAACTGGTGCTGTGACTAGCTTAGCTTTCAGAGTTTCAAATGCCTGCAAACACTCCGTGTGACAAATGGCATGTCAGCAGCTAACAGATTGCTCAGAGGTTTTGCAACTTTTGAAAAATCCTTTATAAACCTCCTATAGAATCCTGCATGCCCCAGAAATCTTCTGATTCCCTTAATATTGGCAGGTGGTGGTAATTTTTCAATTACCTCTACCTTAGCTTGATCCACCTCTATTCCCTTGTTCAAAATTTTGTGCCCAAGACAATTCCTTCAGTCACCATAAAGTAACATTTTTCCTAGTTTAAAACCAGGTTAGTCTCTTGGCACCTTTTTAGAACAAGTGCTAGATGGTCAAGGCAGGAGCTGAATGAGTCTCCAAATACTGAGAAGTCATCCATGAAGACTTCCAGAAACTTCTCTACCATATCAGAGAATATAGAGAGCATGCACCTCTGAAAGGTTGTAGGTGCATTGCACAGACCAAATGGCATCCTTCTATAGGCGAATACTCCAGATGGACATGTGAATGCTGTTTTCTCTTGGTCTTGAGGGTCTACTGCAATTTGGTTGTAACCTGAATAGCCATCCAAAAAGCAGTAGTATTCATGACCTGCTAATCTCTCTAGCATCTGGTCTATGAATGGTAAAGGAAAATGATCCTTCCTGGTGGCTGTAATTGAGCCTTCTGTAGTCAATACACATACGCCACCCTGTAACTGTTCTTGTAGGAGGCTTATCCCAGAAATGCATATTTCAGGGATGGTGGTAGTGGTTTGAGCTCAGGTTTAGGAGGCTTATCCTCCTCCTGAGGAGTTTTCAGAGGTTCTTCTATTCTCTCTGGTTCCTCCAGATCAGGCTGAACATCCTTAAAAATGTCCTCTAGCTCTGATTCGATACTCTCAGTCATATTGACCTCTTCTACCAAGGAGTCAATAACATCTGCACTCAGGCAGTCTTTTGGTGTGTCTGGATGCTGCATAGCTTTGACAGCATTCAACTTAAACTCATCCTCATTGACTCTCAGGGTTATCTCTACTCTTTGGACGTCAATGAGGGTTCGTCCAGTTGCAAGGAAAGGTCTTCCTAGAATGAGAGTTTTACTCTTGTGCTCCTCTATTTCCAGTACTACAAAGTCAGTAGGAAAGGAAAATGGCCCAACCTTGACAATCATATCCTCAATTATGCCTGATGGGATTTTAATGGAGCAATCAGCAAGTTGGAGGCATATTCGGGTTGGTTTAACTTCATCAGTCAAGCCAAGCTTTTTGATAGTGGATGCAGGTATTAAGTTGATACTTGCCCCAAGGTCACACAGAGCTGTCGTGGTACAAGCATCCTCTAATGTGCATGGTATCATAAAGCTTCCGGGATCTTTAAGCTTCTCTGGTAAGCTTTTCAGAATAACTGCACTGCATTCTTCAGTAAGGAAAACTTTTTCAGTTTCTCTCAATCCTTCTTATGGCTCAAGATCTCTTTCATAAACTTAGTATAAGAGAGTATTTGCTCAAGTGCCTTTGTAAACGGAATCTTTATTTCAAGAGTCCTGAGATATTTTGCAAAGCGAGCAAATTGTTTATCCTGTTCCGCTTGGCAGAGTTTCTAAGGATAAGGCATCTTGGCTTTGTATTCTTCAACCATAGTTGCTACAGGTTTATTTCTTACAGAAGTCGTTGGAGAAGCCTACTTAAGGGGGTGGTTATCAACACTTGCAGGTGTCTGATCCCTTAGTGGCGTTTGAACGCCAGAATTGGGGGCTGCATGGGCGTTTAACGCCAGATTGTCACCCTTTTCTGGTGTTTGGATGCCAGAACTGGCCATCCCTTGGGCGTTTAATGCCACCTTTTCACCCTTTTCTGGCATTTGAACGCTAGAATCATTCCTCTCTGGGCTCTTACTGTCCTCAGAGGGATTTTGGGTAGTGGTTTGGTTATCCTTTATTAGATGTTCCTTTCTTGGCTTCCTGCTACCTTGGATTGATACATTCAGTGTTTTCCCACTCCTTAATTGAACAGCTTTGCATTCTTCTATTATCTGTTAGATAACTGTTGTCTTGTCTGATCCAATTGTGCTTCCATATTTTGGTTGGCATTTTAAGTGTCTTGGAGCATCTCTTTGAATTCTGCAAACTGTTTTGTCATAATAAGCAATTGCTGATTGAGTTCAGCAACTTGTTCTTGAGGACTAAGTTCAGTGGATACTGCTTTAGCCTCTTCTTTCAAGGAAGACTCGCTACTCAAGTACAGATGCTGAACTGTATCAATGAGCTCTTGAGCCTCTTCAATTGTCTTTCTCATATGTATAGATCCACCAGCTGAGTGATCTAGAGATATTTGAGCTTTTTCTGTAAGTCCATAGTAAAAGATGTCTAACTGCACCCACTCTGAAAATATTTCAGTGGGGCATTTCCTTAACATCCCTCTGTACCTCTCCCAGGCATTATAAAGGGATTCATCATCCTCTTGTTTAAAGCCTTGGATGTCCAGCCTTAGCTGTGTCATTGATAAACCACTATTTTATGGTTTATAATGTGTTTAATTGTGTGGTTTTACCATGACCCTTACCCACTTATTCATATGATTAGCATGCATTTATATTTCCTTCCTAAAATTATTACATGATTGAAAACTTGCTTCCTAGAGACTTTTAATTATGTATTTAAATTCTCATTTATTCCATTCGATGCCGTGATCTGTGTGTTAAGTGTTTCAGGCTTTATAGGGCATGAATGAGTTGGAAATTGCAAAGGAAGCCTGCAAAAATGGAAAGAACACAAGAAATTAAGGAGATGACCAGCAAGAAGTGACGCGGCCGCATGGCTCACGCGACCGCGCGAAAGAGAGGAAATCGCAGTGACGCGGCCGCATGGCTCACGCAACCGCGCGGATTGGAATAGCATAAGTGACGCGGAGGCGTGGACGACGCGCCCGCGTGGCAAAGCAAAACGCCGAGTGACGCGTCCGCATGAATGATGCGATCGCGTGACGTGCGCGATCTGCATAATCTGCAGAATTCGCTGGGGGCAATTTTGGGCCCTGTTTTGACCCAGTTTTTGGCTCAGAAAAGCAGAATAGAGCCAGAGAACATGCAGAAACCAACAACAACATTCATTCTACACAGTTTTACTTTTTAGATCTAGTTTTACTCCTCCTCTAGGTTTCTCTCTACACATTCATAGTTCATAGGATTTTATTTCTATTGCTCTTTGCATTGGGATATTGAGAAGAGTTATTACCTCATCAAGACTTCGTCACTCTAGTTCGTTTTCTTTACTTGGCTTTACTCTTCCATGTCCTTTAATTTACTCAATTTTACTATTGGATTATTTTAGAATTTATTAATACAAGAGTTACTTTTATTTTTAATTGATTCCCTTGAGTTTTATTTATCATGTCTTTCTTTAATTCCCTTTTCTATGTTATGAATTCCACATTCACAATGAGCGAGTAGTTCCCTAACTTGATGGGGAGTTGATTGAAAGGAACCCTTGAGTTGGAATGTTCAAAAGAAAAATTGTAATTAGGTTTATTGTGAATTACTCTCTAGTCACTAACGCCAGTCCCTCCAAGTAAGCGGATTGGGACTTGTGAATAGAAACAGCATTCCAACTTGTTTGACTTTCCCTTACCTAGTAAGGGATAACTAAACAGAACAACCTTCAATTATCAATTAATCTTGAGAGTACTGCAACAAGAATAGGGCTTCCAACTAATCTACTCCCAGTCAAGGCTTTTATTTAAATTACTTAATTTCTCCAATTTAATTTCCTGTTTATTCAACTCCAACTCTTTTTGAAAATATCTGATTAATAAAATAGCACACCTTTCTGTAACTCGTTGGGAGAAGACTTGGGATTCATACTCCCAGTATTTTAATTTTAATTTTTGTGACAACCCTTCTAAATTGATAAGCAGATTTCTGGTTGATTAAGAACTATACTTGCAACGCATATCTCATAACAATTCTTAATTTGCCAATTTCTGCCACGTCAATTTTTGGCGCCGTTGCCGGGGAGTTGCAATAGAGAGCTAAAGTTATTAATTGGAATTTATTTATTTGCATTTTATTTTATCTTGCTACTATGAGCTGCTTGTTTCTTTCGCTAGTTGACGCGTTCACTTCCTGATCCAAGCTTGCCAGTATTCAATCCTGAGATTGAAAGAACTATTTCACAAATAAGGCAAGCTCGGCATCAGTTAGTCCTCTCTGAGGGCGGATCTGAAACGTCATTTGAGGAAGAAACCAGCCCCCATTCTACTGATTCGGTTGATTTACGCGTAGGTGACATGGCAGCACCTTGGAGAGTTACTATCCAGGAGGCTAGAGCCCCTGGTTTTACAATGCAACCGTTTCAAGCACATCATCCAGCGGTGGCTACAGACTTTGAAATAAAGACTGCACTGCTCAATTTGATGCCCAAGTTTCATGGCTTACCTGCTCAAGAGCCTATCAAGCACCTGAGAGATTTTCAAGCAGCCTGTTCTACTGTCAGGCGTGATGGTGCAGATGAAACTTCAATTTTGTTGAAAGCTTTCTCGTTTTCTCTTGAGGGAAAGGCAAGAGAGTGGTACTACACTCAACCCGCAGCAACTGTATCCAACTGGGATACACTTAGAAGAGAATTCTTGGAAAAGTTCTTTCCAGCTGAAGTTACTGATAAACCGAGGAAAGACATTTCCATGATTATTCAGGACGAATCTGAGACTCTCTATGAATACTGGGAGCGCTTCAATAATCTTCTGGAAGTATGCCCCCACCATATGATTGACAAGATAGTGTTACTCGGTTACGTCACTGACGTTAGGATTTTTGCCAGTAAAGAATGTCATAAAAACAGTCGCGTTGTAGATATAGTCTCTAAACCGGCAAAAATCCCTTCGTACAAACGTTTTGGTTGTCACAAGTAACAAACCCCTTTGAAATTGATAACCGAGTATTCAAACATCGGGTCGTCTTCTCAAGGAATTGCAGGGAGGTATGTTCTTATTATTGGTTATGAAGATTGTAAAATTGGGGTTTTGAGAATAGGGAGCAAGTAATTTAAATTGTAATTAAAATAAATAAATAACTGTAAAATAAACTTTTGTCAAGGTATGAGAAATTGGAAGTCCTAGCCCAGTTATCCTTATCAACAATAATGAAAATTGACTCTTGATTCCACTTAGTTAACCTTTACTAAAGCAAAGGAAGGTCAAGGGACAAATTGGTTTGGTCTTCGAATCCTATTTATTTCCTAAGAAAAGATTGGGATTATTGAAGTTCAAACCAATTGGCAAGATAACAATTATGCTATTGAGTTGGATAACTTCTGGGTTACTGATTCCTTAACCAAGACCAAAAGAGGAAAAGTAAATTTGCTGGAATAAAAATGCCTTCAGATGGGAAGCAATAGTAACATAAATTAAAGAGAGCAATCATAAGTCTGAAATACCTCAAAATATATTAAATAGAAAATCAAGCTAAATATAAAGAGTCATAAATAAAATTGAGAAAATAAATAAAAGAACATTGAACCTAGGATTGAGAGTCACTCTAAAACTAAGAGAAATCCTAAATCCTAATCCTAAGAGAGAGGAGAGAACCTCTCTCTCTAAAAACTACATCTACTCCTAAAAATTTTGAATATGAGAGCCTCCTTATGAATCGATGCAGTCTCCCACTTTATAGCCTCTAATCTGTGTTTTCTGGGCCACAAACTGGGTCAGAAATAGTCCAGAATTCGCTGGTTTCGAATTTTGCCACGCTGGATTTTCGTCACTGCGACACGGCCGCATGGATCATACGATCGCGTCACCTAGCTTCAGAGGAACTATAGCATATTATATATCAAATCGAAGCTCCGGACGTTAGCTTTCTAACGCAACTGGAACCGCGTCGTTTAGATCTCTGTAGATAAAGTTATAGCCGTTTGAGTGCGAAGAGGTCAGGCTGGACAGCTTAGCAATTTCTCCAACTTCTCGTATTCCTTCCACTTTTACATGCTTCTTTTCCATCCTCCAAGCCATTCCTGCCCTATAATCTCTGAAAGCACTTAACACACATATCAAGGCATCTAATGGCAATAAGAGAGGATTAATAATAAGCAAATATAAGATCAAAGAAGCATGTTTTCAATCAAAGCACATAATTAGGAAGGCAAATGTAAAACCATGCAAATAGTATGAATAAGTGGGTAAAGAGTAGATAGAAACCACTCAATTGAGCACAAGATAAATCATAAAATAGTGGTTTATCAACCTCCCCACACTTAAACATTAGCATGTCCTCATGCTAAGCTCAAGAGAACTATAAAGAAATGAAGAGGAATGGTAGAATGCATGAAATGCAACCTATGAATGCAACTACATGCTAAATGCCTTTACTTACTTGGTTAAGAGTAAATAAGTTCTCCAAGAATAAATATGAACTGGATTTCACTAATTCAAATCATAAAAATGAAGTACAAATAGACTTGCAAGAAGAAAATAGCTCATGAAAGTGGGGAATAAGGAATTGAGCATCGAACCCTCGCTGGTAGTGTATACACTCTAGTCACTCAAGTGTTTAAGGTTCGATTCTCTCAATTCTCTACTAACCTTGCTTTCTAAGGCTTGCTCTTCATCTAACAATCAACATAATTTTAATGCACAAATACACATATCAAGAGGTCTTTTAAGGGTTGTAATGGGGTTAGGGTCAAGGTAGGATTGTATTTGGCCAAGTGGACTAAAATCTGAATCCTTAATTAACTTAAACTTTCCACCTAACTTAAACAATCCATGTAATCACAGTACAAAATCTAACTATCCATCAACCATGTTTTCCACATATTCATGTATTCTAATTTCAAGTACAATTCATATGCATTGTTTTCAACATTTTACTTTGGGGCATTTTGTCCCCTTTTTCTTATTTGCTCTTTTTTTTTACGTAATTTTTCTTTTTCTTTTATTTTTCTCAATGCATATGATTAAATTATTGGATGCATGAATCATGTCTTAAACATTTTTTCACATTTTCAGAAAATTCTAACATACTCAATTCTCAAACCAATTGTTTCCAATTCGCTTTCCCACACTTAATTTATGAGCACTCTCACTAGTCTAAGCTAACTAAGGATTCAAATTAAGGATATTATTGTTTTCCGCTTAAAGTTAATGATGTGCTAAAGTAAGGAACAAAGGGGTATAGTAGGCTCAAATTGGTTTGCAAAGGATAATGAAAGGTAAGGCCATATGGGTATGTAAGCTCAGTGAAACAAAGGCCTCAATCATGTAAGTGCATGCATACATTAAACCATGGAAATATAGAATTAAACAAGACAAAGATCACAATTTTAGAGAGAAAAATACACACTAAAACAGAATTTTGGTTGATAAAATGCAACCAATTCAAATAGGCTCAAAAATCTCACAGGTTTTGTGTGTTTGAGTTCTAAACCATGTTCCAGTATAATATCTCTTCAAACAAGTGTAACATTAAATTTTATTCAAATTAGTGAAATTCTCTAAAAATTTTCTTGAAAAAGAAAATATTACTTCCATCAAGTGGTAAAATATGCAAAAATCAAACAAACATGCAAATGCAACAACTAATCTACAAAGAAAATTTAAACATTGGTGTTTGAGACAAGAAAGTACTAACCCATGGAGATCGGTATCGACCTCCCCACACTTAAAGATTGCACCGTCCTCGGCGCATGCTAAGATGTGCAAGTGGATGGGGGTTGTGGTTTCCCAGCTGGGCTCTTTTTTGTTCCTTTCCTTGCTGGCGGTTTGGGAGTAGCTTTCTCATTTCCTTTCTTGGTGGCCATCCTGAAGAAGGGAAGAGAAAGTAAATTAAATTCAAATAGATATATAGCAAGGAAGAGAATGGAAGAGTGGTGATGGATGCACATTAGGATGTAATTGACATTAACACATGCTCTCGAGTACATGTGAAAAGCCAGCAATGAAAAATAGCTAGTGCATGTATAGACAAGTGAATGCAAGGTGTTTATTGGCATGCCGGCAAAGGGCATGAGTAGCATAGACCAAGCAATACTTTGTAATAAACCATCACGTTTGTATTGACAATTAATTTCAATTAATACAATAGTAAAGGGAGTTTATGAAAAGCAAGCATTCAGAGTAGTAGGATAAAAGATACTGAAAAGTAGTGCACAATGCCATATGGGCGTTTTTACAAACACATAGCATGCATGTTAAATAATCTAATGAAAATAATAAATTGAACATACAAGCAACCCTTTAAAGAAAATAATATATAATTGTCAAACTATTTTAATAATCTACAAAAATATAGAAAATAAGACCCAAATAAATTTCCAACACCAATGAGAATAATGCAATGAATGAAATATGCAAATAAATGAAGTAAAATAAAATGAAAGATAAGAAGAATGAGAAGAGAAAGAAAGAGAGGAGAAGTAAGTAAGGGAAAAGAGAAAATAGGAGTTGGGGAAGAGAAAGATAAGATATGTTGGCAATTTAGGTTGAGCTGTGCGGCGCAAGTGACGCGGCCGCGTGGGGCACGCGTTCGTGTGGATGCGTTTCAAGTATGGTGACGCGATCGCGTCGGTCACGCGGTCGCGTGACCCATTTTATGCTTCTGGCGTGAGTGCAGCCTCGCACCAGCACAACTCTCTGTTCAAATTAATTTATTTGCCAAAATTGGGGTGACGCGATCGCGTGAGTGGGCGTCAGAAAATGGATGACGCGGCCGCGTCGGCGATGCGGTCGCGTGATAAGGATTGTGCTTCCAGCACCACTCTCGCACAATATGTCATTGTGCACCCTTTTACGTCGAAAACTCAGGGCACGCGGTCGCGTGGGAGGCCATGATTCCCATGCGACGCGAACGCGGTAGCGACGCGGTCGCGTGGGTTGATTTGTGCCATTGGCACACCTCCAGCCACACTCCAGCGTAACTTTCTGTTCATTTTTATTTTTCTTTACTCTCCCATCTCCTTGCGACGCGGACGCGTCGCTGATGCGGTCGCGTCGCGTGCTCGCTTTTTTTTTTTTATAATCTGAAAAAAGATGCAGAATGTAGTGTTAATAAAAAACTCCAGGTTCAATATAATAAAATAAAATAAAACTCGAAAACAAATAAATAAAAATGAAAAATGAACGATCATACCATGGTGGGTTGTCTCCCGCCTAGCACTTTTAGTTAAAGTCCTTAAGTTGGACATTTGGTGAGCTCCCTGTTATGGTGGCTTGTGTTTGAACTCATCCAGGAATCCCCACCAATGTTTGTGATTCCAGTAACCTCCGGGGTCCCAAACTAGGCACAGAAAGCCTTCAAGTAAGTTAAAGCAAGTGACAAGGCCCCAAGAGTGGTGATTGGTAGAATGGATTCCGGGGTCCCAGACCTTGCCTTTGCACCCGTCTTTTGGTTGAGCAATATTGTTCCCTCCGGGTGGCAAGCAGTCTGAATTCTCACGTAAGCGGCCAAACAACTTCCTAGACCCATTCAGTTGAGCTCTATACCAACCTTTACTCTTAAACTTAAAGCTTCCAACCATGATGAACCTTGCAGGACAATTCTTACCACTGGCCATCTTTCTCTTACTCTTAATGTCACAAAGAGCTCTAAGTTGACCATCCGTCTCCAGTAGCCCATATTCAAGTGGGATTAGAAAGCTACGGGATATGAATTTTACCCACTTGAATGTTGTGAAGGATGATGGCAACTTAGGGGGAGGTGTTTTTAATGAAATTACAAGCTCCACTCCCTTGTGCTCTTCTCTGATAATTACCACCTCTTTGCAAGCTTCTTCAATTTTAACATCTTCCTCTTGGTAGCTTTCTTCCAATTCAATCTTCTCTTCATTGCTTTCCAAGGGCATGGGAGGTTGTGCTTCTTCTTCTTGAATCTCCATCTCTTGATCAACCTCTTCCAAGTCTTCAACTGTGATATGCCTTGGAGGTTGTACACCCTCCTTAGCATCAATTTCAAACGTCTTGGAAGGGGGTTCTATGACTGGACTTTCCCATGGAGGTTCTGCATCTCCTAAGTCTTCAACCACTTCTTCTTCTTCTTGAACAATGACAGCGTCTTCTACTTGTTCTAGTACGAATTCATTCTCTGTCTTGTCCACTGGGGTTTCTGGTATCTCCTTCATGCTACGCTTTTCACTAGACTGTCCACATGGGGCTGTGGCTGATCCTTGTGTATTTAAGCGCCTAGAAGCCCATTAAATTAATGCTTGCCCCAGTTGTTAAGTGGTTGCCTGAAATTTAATTACTGTTTCCCTTAGGCGATCCTCTGCTTCTCGGGTTGCCGGACTTGGACATGATACAAAAGAAAGTGGTGGTGGTTGGGAGTGATTGGACTGGAATTGGGGTGGTTCTATATATGGTTCATATGGCTCATAAGGTGGTTGGTATGGTGGTTGAGGGTTAGGGTCATATGGAGGTGAATGGCGGAAAGGGGCTTGTGAGTTTGGTGGTCCAAAGTTATGTTGAGGAAAGGGTTCATAGGCATATGGTGGTGGTTGTTGACAATTAAAAGAGTGCTCACCATAGTCATTGCCTTGATATGCATCACAGAATGGTTGTTGATGGTCCATTGGAGGTGGTTGTTGCCATGAGGGTTGATTAAATCCTTGTGGCTCCTCCCATCTTTGATTCTTCCAACTTTGATGCATATTTTCATTATAGTGTCCATTCCTAACAACAACATTGGAATCAAACTTGAAGCGAGAGGGGTGAGAGTTCATAGTAGCAAATAAAAAATTAAAAACAAAAATAAAAATAAATTTTAATTAAAAGGTTATTTAAATTTTGAATTTGAAAATTAAATTTTGAAATTTGAATTTTTTTTTTTTTGAAATTTGAAATTTGAAATAAGATAAGATAAGATAAAAATTTTTAAACTAAAAACCAATAACCTCTTAACTTAATAAAAAGCAAAAATAAAAATAAAAATAAAAACAAATAAACAAGTAAAAATAAAATATTTACAATAACCAATAATAAGGCACACGTTTGCAATTCCCCGGCAACGGCGCCATTTTGACGTTAG
Source organism: Arachis ipaensis (assembly GCF_000816755.2). Lineage (NCBI taxonomy): Eukaryota > Viridiplantae > Streptophyta > Magnoliopsida > Fabales > Fabaceae > Arachis > Arachis ipaensis. The sequence continues at coordinate 55,622,161 of NC_029791.2, forward strand.
GATTTTTGCCAGTAAAGAATGTCATAAAAACAGTCGCGGAAAATAAATAAAAGAACATTGAACCTGGGATTGAGAGTCACTCTAAAACTAAGAGAAATCCTAAATCCTAATCCTAAGAGAGAGGAGAGAACCTCTCTCTCTAAAAACTACATCTACTCCTAAAAATTGTGAATATGAGAGCCTCCTTATGAATGGATGCAGTCTCCCACTTTATAGCCTCTAATCTGTGTTTTCTGGGCCACAAACTGGGTCAGAAATAGTCCAGAATTCGCTGGTTTCGAATTTTGCCACGCTGGATTTTCGTCACTGCGACGCGGCGGCATGGATAACGCGGTCGCGTCGCCTAGCGTCAGGGGAACTATAGCATATTATATATCAAATCGAAGCCCCAGACGTTTGCTTTCTAACGCAACTGGAACCGCGTCGTTTGGACCTCTGTAGCTAAAGTTATAGCTGTTTGAGTGCGAAGAGGTCAGGCTGGACAACTTAGCAATTTCTCCAACTTCTCGTATTCCTTCCACTTTTACATGCTTCTTTTCCATCCTCCAAGCCATTCCTGCCCTATAATCTCTGAAAGCACTTAACACACATATCAAGGCATCTAATGGTAATAAGAGAGGATTAATAATAAGCAAATATAAGATCAAAGAAGCATGTTTTCAATCAAAGCACATAATTAGGAAGGAAAATGTAAAACCATGCAAATAGTATGAATAAGTGGGTAAAGAGTAGATAGAAACCACTCAATTGAGCACAAGATAAACCATAAAATAGTGGTTTATCAGTCACACAGGGCATGAGGCCCCAAGATAAGACCACATTGGAAAGTGCTAGTAATGGGTCTATGAAAAAGTACAAGACCACTGATGAGGCATGGCAATTGATCAGCAACTTAGCTGAATCCACTCAGAATCACAGGCAGAAACAAGGCCGTTCAAAAGCCGTTACAGAAGTATCCTCTAGCAGAGAGACTGCTGCTCTAACTCAGAGTATCTGTGAAATGACCAACTTGCTGAAGCAGATGCAATTGAATCAACAACAAGTTCAGCAAGCTCAACCTTCTCCAGCACAGCAAAGCCAACAGTTAGTCCCACAGAGAGTTGGCGGAATCTGTGTTGATTATAGCCATCATACTGATGAATGTCCGCAGCTCTAGCAGGACGACAACACCGTGGCAGCCACTGATAACTTCTATGACCGCCCCAACCAAGGGTACAATCAAGGTGGCAATTACAGCCATGGATGGCAGGACAATTCTAACCAGAATTGGAGGGACAACAATAACAGAGGAGGCAGAGACAATCAGGAAAATCAGAGGTGGAATAACAACAACAACAGGCAGCAGAACCAGAACTAGCTTTACAGAGCACCTCACTTGAGGCAATCCCAAGGACCATAGAATACCCAACAGCAGACCTCTCAACTTACTTATCCTTCTTCATCTTCTAATGATGACTTACTACAATCTATTGATCGGAGACAACAGACCACGAAAAATAACCTTTATGCTACACTAAATGGTCTGAACTCTACCATGCAAGCTCTTGTCTTACAGATTGGATCAATGAATAACTCCAATAACCAGCCTTTGAGCTCCAGTGGGATTCCCTCTCAACCATTACCCAATCCAATGGGTGGCATTAATGCCATCACCCTAAGATCTGGAACCACACTGCAAGAGAGGAATCAGGAGGAGCCAAGCCCACCAGAACACGCCTCAGCTGAAGAGGTAGTGGAAATAGAAGATGTTGAAGAGGAAGAGGACATACAGGACATGACTGAAAAAGAAGAAGTTCAACCACAGGAGGAAGCACCACAGGGTGCAGACACTGCAGAAGACACCAGTCCCATTCCATTTCCACAACTTGCAAGGAAGCCCAAGAAGCAGCTGGAACCTGATCCCAAAATGGTAGAGATATTCAAAAAGGTTGAGGTAACTGTTCCTCTTTTTGATGTTATTCAACAGGTACCTAAATATGCAAAGTTTCTAAAAGATTTATGTATACATAAAGACAAAATTAATGAATTAGAAACTATTCCTTTAGGTAGTTCCATATCTGCTTTAATAGGAGGTTTACCTGAAAAGTGTAGTGACCCAGGTCCATGTATGGTGAATTGTACTATTGGTGGTGTGGTATTTTCTAATTGCATGTGTGATTTAGGAGCATGTGTGAGTATAATGCCTTTGTCTATATATGATATTTTGAGGCTCCCTCCCTTAAAAAGGTCGGCAGCTCGTTTTGTGTTAGCAGATAAAAGCATTATTACAGTGGCTGGAGTTGCTGAAGATGTATTAGTGGGCATTAAGGGGCTCACATTTCCCACTGATTTTTATATCCTGGAGATGCCCCAAAATGACTCAGAGAAGCCATCATCAATCCTACTCGGAAGACCATTCCTGAAGACCTCGAAGTTCAAATTAGATGCTTTTTCAGGAACATACTCTTTTGAAATAGATGGCCGAGTAGTAATCTTCAATCTGAATGGAGTTATGAAGCATCCACCAAAGGATCATTCTATCCTCCAGTGTGACATCATAGATGAAACCGTGGCTGAAGTTCACCAGGGGGAATTTGAAGAGAAGTACATAGGACAAGGTCCAAGTGTGGCGACATTCTCGGAGGACAATGATAGTGCTTTACCATTGTTGCCAGCTCCAGACAACCCAGAGCCTGACCATGATCAGAAGTTAGAATTAAAACTCCTTCCTCCACACCTCAAATATGCTTACCTTGAAGACGAGCAGAAGTTTCCAGTTATCATTGCAAGGGAACTCACTTCTCAACAGGAAGAGCAATTACTTAGTGTGCTGAGGAGGCATAAGAAGGCAATTGGTTGGAGTTTGGCAGACATAGTCGGCATTAACCCTCAAGTCTGTGAGCATGGAGATCTCATTGCAACCAGAGTTCAGAACGCCTGGAAGGTCTGTATTGACTACAGACGTCTCAACCAGGCCACTCGTAAGGATTACTATCCTCTTTCATTCATTGATCAAATGCTGGATCGCCTGTCAGGTAAATCACATTATTGTTTTTTAGATGGCTACACGGGTTATTTCCAGATTCATATAGCTCTTGAGGATCAGGAAAAGACCACTTTTACATGTCCTTTTGGGACTTATGCTTACAAGAGAATGTCCTTTGGCTTGTGCAATGCACCAGCTACCTTCCAAAGGTGCATGATGAGTCTTTTCTCTGATCTTATTGAGGATTGTATGGAAGTTTTTATGGATGATTTTAGTGTGTACGGCGATTCCTTTAGCCTTTGCTTAGATGGATTATCTAGAGTATTAGATAGATGTGTCAATACAAACCTTGTATTAAATTTTAAAAAATGTCACTTTATGGTAAAACAAGGTATTGTACTAGGACATGTTGTGTCTAATACTGGCATTTCTATAGATCCAGCAAAGGTGGATGTTATTTCTAGTTTACCTTACCCCTCTTCTATGAGGGAAGTCCACTTGTTCCTTGGCCATGCAGTTTTTTACAGGAGATTCATTAAGGACTTCAGTAAGGTAGCACTTCCCTTATCCAGGCTACTGCAGAAGGATATTGAGTTCGAGTTCAGTGAGGATTGCAAACAAGCGTTTGATAAGCTGAAGACCGCCCTGACTCAAGCTCCAATTGTGAGAGGACCAGGCAGGAGCCAGCCATTTGAAATAATGTGCGACGCCTCCAACCATGCAGTAGGAGCAGCACTGGCTCAGCGTGAAGGTAAGGACCCCTTTGTTATTGCTTATGCGTCTAAAACTTTAGATGCCGTTCAGTCCAATTACACTACTACTGAGAAAGAGCTTCTTGCTATTGTTTTTGCTCTGGATAAATTCAGATCCTATTTACTTGGTACGAAGGTAGTAGTGTACTCAGACCACGCAGCTCTAAAGTATCTATTAGCTAAAAAGGAATCCAAACCAAGGCTCATACGTTGGATACTGCTATTACAAGAATTTGATTTAGAAATTAAGGATATGAGTGGTAACCAGAATTTAGTGGCAGACCATTTGAGTCACCTTGAGCATATTACAGATGACCCCACTCCTATAGCTGATAATTTCCCATTTGATAACCTGCAAGCAGTATCTGAGGTAGTCCCTTGGTATGCACCTGTAGCTAATTATCTAGTTAGCCGCACCTTTCCTCCAAACTTTTCTAAGCATCAAAGGGACAAGCTAAAAAGCGAGTCTAAATATTATATATGAGATGACCCATATTTATGGAGATGTGGCACTGACCAGGTAATTAAACGGTGTGTGTCTCAATCAGAATTCCAGTCTATCTTAGAGGCATGTCACTCGTCTGAGAGTGGAGGACATTTTGGCCCTCAAAGAACAGCTAGAAAAATCTTAGACTGTGGATTCTGGTGGCCTACACTTTTTAGAGACGCTGCTGAATTTCGTAAATCTTCTTTTCCATGCCAAAAATTTCGTAATATATCCAAGAGGGATGAGATGCCTCAACAAATTATTCTTTTCTGTGAAATTTTTTATGTTTGGGGCATTGACTTCATGGGTCCATTTCCAAATTCTAATGGTTATTTTTATATATTGTTAGCTGTGGATTACGTTTCCAAATGGGTGGAAGCAATTCCTACCCGCACTAATGATGCTAACACTATTGTTTCCTTTGTGAGAAACCACATTATTTGTCACTTTGGATCACCACGAGCAATCGTGAGCGATCAAGGCACCCACTTTTGTAATAGGAGACTAACAGGATTGATAAAAAAGCATGGGATAATTCATAAGGTTGCAACAGCCTACCATCCTCAGACTAATGGGCAAGCCGAGGTGTCAAACAGAGAGATAAAGCGTATCTTGCAGAAGATAGTCAAACCTCATAGAAGAGACTGGAGCACCAGGCTACAAGATGCACTCTGAGAATTGAGAAAGCCGGAGTTGAAAGGAAGTTGCAACTACAAGAACTGGAAAGCCTTCGCCTAGAAGCTTATGAGAACTCAAGACTATACAAGGAGAAGATGAAGGCTGTACATGATCAGCACATCAAGAGAAAAGAGTTCCGACCTGGGGACTTAGTCCTCCTTTACAAATCTCGACTGAGGCTCATGCCAGGTAAGTTGAGATCCAGATGGGAAGGTCCATACAGAGTAGAGAAGGCCGAACCGTACGGAGTTTATCACCTAAGCCATCCTTCAAGCTCTGAACTTATCAAAGTTAATGGACATCGTTTGAAGCTATACCATGGAGAGAGGATGCAGAAAAACAAGGAGCTCGAGATCTTCCTCTTGGAAGATCCCCACATAGCCGAAGACTGAGCTAGTGGAGCGTCCAACTTACGGATGTTAAAGCAAAGTGCTAGGTGAGAGACAACCCACCATGGTATGATCGTTCTTTTCTTTATTTTTAATTTTCCTATTCAATAACTCTTCTCATTATTAGTGCATCTGCATTTCCATACTTTTATAAAAAAAAAAAATTTTCACGCGACGCGTCCGCGTCGCAGGAGATGGGAGGAAATAATAAAACGAACAGAGAGTCACGCAAGCGCGTGGCTGGAGGCATGCCAGTGGCACAAATCATCCCACGCGACCACGTCGCCGATGCGTCCGCGTCAAAAGGGAACATTAGCCTCCCACGCGACCGCGTCACTCACGCAGCCGCGTGCCCTGGATTTCGACGTAAAAAGGGTGCACGACCGAAAATTGTGCTAGATTGGTGCTGGATTGGTGCTGAATGCACAATTCTTTCCACGCAGACGCATGACTCACGCGTCCGTGTCATATCCTTCTAATGGCCACTCACGCGATCGCATGCCCCACGCGATCGCGTCACCCCAGATTTGGCGAAAATAAAAATTTTGAACAGAGAGTTGTGCGAGCGCGAGGCTGCCCTCGCGCCAGTAGCATAAAACATGTCACACGACCACGTGACCGACGCAACCGCGTCAATCAGTATAAGTGCAAGTCGCGCGACCGCGTGCCTTACGTGACCGCATCGCTTGCGCCGCACAGCTTCCCTTATTTGCCAATTATCTTATATTTCTTTCCCCCAAATCCTATTTTCTCTTTTCCCTCCTTATTTCTTCCTTCTCCCTTCTTCCTTCTTTCTCACTTTCTACACTCTCTCTCTCTCTCTCACTCCCATTAACAAGGTTTTCTTTTCCTCTTCCCTCCCTTACTTTTCTATTATTCTTCTTATTTTTATATGTTATCTTCTTTTCTTTTCTTTTTACTTTCATTATCCATATTTTCTTTTTCTTTCTTTTTCCTTTTTAATTGGTGTTGGAAATTTATTTGAGCCATTATTTCTCATTATATGCTTGTGGATTGTTGTAAAATTGTTTGGCAATTATATACCTTTTTTAAAAGGGTTGCTTGCATGTTCACTTTAATACTTTCTATACCTTATTCACCATGCATGTTATGTGTTTGTGGAAAAGCCAATATGGCCTTATGCATTTTTCTACATTATTCTATTCTACTATTCAATGCTTGTTTTTTCAAAAAACCCCTTTCATATTTTATTCGATGAAAATAATTGTCAATACAAACGTGATGGTTTGTTACGAGTGATGCTTGATCTATGCTACTCATGCCTTTGCCAGCATGCCAATAAACATCTTGCATCTAATTACCCAAACATGCACTTGCTTTATTCCCTTTGATGAAATTTTCACATGTAGTCATGACCATGTGTTCACTTCATTCATCTTTTATGTGCATTTTTTGCCACTCATACCATCATATTCCTTGCTTTTCCCCCTTGACATTTTGACATACTTCCTCTTTTCTCCCTTTCAGGATGGCCACCAAGAAAGGAAAAGAGGAAGCTACTCCCAAATCAACAACAAGAAGAGGAACAAAAAGAGTATTGGTGGTAGAGCCCTCTTCAACTGCGGTTAAACCTTCAACAAAAAGAACTAAGAGGATTATAAAGGTTGATGATAAAGAAAGAGCCTTCCCAGCAAAGGACACTGCGCGATTTCAATCGCTACTGTGAGCAGATGTTCCCCATCCTGGCAGAAAGGAGCTACAACAATGAATACCTTCTTCTCCTCCCAAACCATATTGCTACCTTTGTTGAGCCGCAAATTGTACAAAGACAATGGGGTTTCCTACAGAGACAGCCGAGGCAGGGTCAATCTTTCTTGGGTAGTCGAATTCTACTCCAACTTCCACCTGCCAACCCTGCAGTCTGTCTTTGTCCGTCAGAAGCAAGTTCCCATTACAGAAGAAGCCATTCAAAGAGCTCTAGGTCTTCCCCCTATTCAAGAAGGATTGGACGCTTTCAAGAAGCCGCACTCAAGCGCCAGATGTACCAATTTGACTGGGACACCGTTCTCAGAGTTATCGCACTACCTGGCAGCCGCTGGATCTACGGATACCATCGTACCCGCCCTAAGGGAATATCGGCTTCAGCACTTACCTTGGAGGCTCGCGTATGAGCACAGATCATGTCCCATTACGTCTTCCCGAGCACTCACGAGTCCTCCTTCACTGCGGACATGGCCGTTCTACTATGGTGCATCCTTACAGACCAACCTCTGAATCTACCAAGACACATCCGGAATGCCATGGGACACGTACAAATTGCGGGCAACTTAACCTTTCCCGCCTTGGTCTCAGATCTTGTCTCAGCAGCCAGAGTCTCCTACAGAGCTGGGGACACCAAAGCCATGCTCCCACGGGATGATCAGTATGTCCCTAACGGGAAATACATCAGACCTCCACCAGCCGCCACAAGCCATTCTACTGAACCGGTTGAAGATATTCCTTCTTCAACACCATAAGCACCTACAACAGACCAACTGCTCCATCAAATACTCGAAAGGTTGGATCGGCAGGAACACAAAGCTAAGATGAGAGAGCGCCGTAACAAGCGCCGATTCACATACCTCAAGGAGCTGATTATGGGAAAATTCAAGGACTCAGACACCCTGGACTCCAGCCATGATGGGCCCGACTATGGAGATACTGCTACCAGCCCACCTTTGTTTCTGACAGATGGCACCGAGGACGGTGCAAAACCTTAAGTGTGGGGAGGTCGGTCAGTACCTGACTTTCGGAGGTAATTTCTCTTCCCTAAACACCAATAAATTAGGATATTTAGTTAGTTTTTTTCTTTTGTAGAATAGGATAAATTGCATAGTAATAGATTAATTGCATGCATGTTCTACTTGATTAAAAAGACAATAAGTTTCTTCTAAGACTCTATTTTTGGAACAAAATTTCACTAACTTTAATTAAATTTTTTATGTTAAATTTTGCTTGAAGTTGTATTTGGAACATGATTTTTAAGCTAAAGAACACACAACCTATGAGATTTGAGCCTTTATGCATGGTTACATTATTTAACCATAATTATTTTATTCTTGTGTGTTTACTTCTCTATGATTGTAATCTATATTTTGTTTCACCCTATATGTCCAATGTTTATTATATTTGTATGTTTGCATATGATTGAGGCCATTAATTGTTTATCTCACTTATCCAAATTAAGCCTACCCTTTCAATTACCTTTGTTAGCCACTTTGAGCCTTTAAATCTCATCTGTTCTATATTTTACCACATTACTAGCCTTAAGCGGAAAAACAATTACATATCCCAAACTGAATCTTTGGTTAGCTTAAGATAGAATTGTGTGTGCTAATTAAGTATGGGAAATTGTGGGAACAAAAGATAATAAGGTAATGTGTCATGATAATATAATGGAAATTTGGATACCTACTCATATGAAACTATAAAAATTAAAAATCTATGTGCATTGATAAGCTATGTTTATTTTTATGTTTATGTTAAAAAAAATATTCAATAAATAAATAAGGGGACAAAATTACTCCAATGTTAAGTTAAGGATTCAAAGATCAATGCATGTATGATAAAATTAAGATAAAAAGTTGATACATGAGTATAGAATGTGAAAGGGAAATTCTGGGTAGCTAGCTATGAATTCTAACGTTATATAGAATATATATGTAGGTTATGTTAAAGCTTGGGTTAATTAAAGATTCAGTTTATAAGCTTACTTAGCCATATGTGTATCCTTACCATTTCCTTGGCCCCATTACAACCTTGAAAAGACCTCATGATGTTTGCATTGGTATATTAAATATTATTGATTGGTTAGGAGAAGAACAAAAATCAGAGAGCATGATTAGAGAAGGACGGAGTGATTGCCCTATACACTAGAGAGATTAGAGCGTACATACATCACCAGTGAGGGTTCAATGCTTAAATTTCTGTGTTCCCTGCTTTCATGAGCTACCTTCTTGCATTTTTATCTGTTCTTACTGTATAAGAATTGAATTAGTGGAATTTGATTTGTAATTGCTTTGAAGAGCTTATTTACTATTGATCAAGTGGACAAGGATCATATAGTTGCATTCACATATATAGGTTGCATTGCATTGCATGAGTTTTACATTTTCCTACTCATTTGTTTTATCTCCTTCAACTAAGCATGAGGACATGCTAATGTTTAAGTGTGGGGAGGTTGATAAACCACTATTTTGTGGTTTATAATGTGTTTAATTGTGTGGTTTTATCATGATCTTTACCCACTTATTCATATGATTAGCATGCATTTATATTTCCTTCCGAAAATTATTACATGATTGAAAACTTGCTTCCTAGAGACTTTTAATTATGTATTTTAATTCTCCTTTATTCCATTCGATGTCGTGATCTGTGTGTTAAGTGTTTCAGGCTTTATAGGGCATGAATGAGTTGGAGATTGGAAAGGAATCTTGCAAAAATAGAAAGAACACAAAAAATTAAGGAGATGACCAGCGAGAAGTGACGCGGCCGCATGGCTCACGTGACCGTGCGAAAGAGAGGAAATCGCAGTGATGCGGCCGCATGACTCACACAACCGCGCGGATTGGAATAGCATAAGTGACGCGTCCGCATGAATGACGTGATCGCGTGACGTGCGCGATCTGCATAATCTGCAGAATTTGCTGGGGGCAATTTTGGGCCCTGTTTTGACCCAGTTTTTCGCCCAGAAAAGCAGACTAGAGCCAGAGAACATGCAGAAACCAACAACAACATTCATTCTACACAGTTTTAGTTTTTAGATCTAGTTTCACTCCTCCTCTAGGTTTTCTCTCTACACATTCATAGTTCATAGGATTTTATTTCTACTGCTCTTTGCATTGGGATATTGAGAAGAGTTATTACCTCATCAAGACTTCGTCACTCTAGTTTGTTTTCTTTACTTGGCTTTACTCTTCCATGTCCTTTAATTTACTCAATTTTACTATTGGATTATTTTAGAATTTATTAATACAAGAGTTACTTTTATTTTTAATTGATTCCCTTGAGTTTTATTTATCATGTCTTTCTTTAATTCCCTTTTCTATGTTATGAATTCCACATTCACAATGAGCGAGTAGTTCCCTAACTTGATGGGGAGTTGATTGAAAGGAACCCTTGAGTTGGAATGCTCAAAAGAAAACTTGTAATTAGGTTTATTGTTGGATTGCTCTCTAGTCACTAACGCCAGTCCCTCCAAGTAAGCGGATTGAGACTTGTGAATAGAAACAGCATTCCAACTTGTTTGACTTTCCCTTACCTAGTAAGGGATAACTAAACAGAACAACCTTCAATTATCAATTAATCTTGAGAGTACTGCAACAAGAATAGGGCTTCCAACTAATCTACTCCCAGTCAAGGCTTTTATTTAAATTACTTAATTTCTCCAATTTAATTTCCTGTTTATTCAACTCAAACTCTTTTTGAAAATATCTTATTAATAAAATAGCACACCTTTCTGCAACTCGTTGGGAGATACCTGGGATTCATACTCCCAGTATTTTAATTTTAATTTTTGTGACAACCCTTCTAAATTGATAAGCGGATTTCTGGTTGATTAAGAACTATACTTGCAACGCATATCTCATAACAATTCTTAATTCGCCAATTTTCGCCACGTCAGTCATCCTTTTTGGAGGATAATATTGATTCAGGAATTTGTCTGATAACTGTTTTCATGTTCTTATACTTGCTGTGGGTTGGTTATTTAACCACCTCTTAGCTTGATCTTTTACAGCAAATGAAAATAGTAATAATCTGTAGACATCGTGATCCACTTCTTTATCACGTACTGTGTTAGTAATTTGTAAGAACTGTGCCAGAAACTCAGTAGGTTCTTCCTGTGGAAGACCGGAATACTGGCAATTTTGCTGCACCATGATAATGAGCTGAGGATTTAGCTCAAAACTTCTTGCTCTGATGGGGGGTATACAGATACTACTCCCGTATGCAGCAGTAATGGATATGACCCTAGAGTCCTTCTAGACTGTTCATTTCTACTTAGGTCCATGATGGAGAAAAGAGAATTGATGTGAATTGCAAATAAAATATATTTTTATTTTTATTTTATTTAACTCAAGAAAAACAAAATAAATAAAAACTAAGATAAAATAAAATAATTGGAAAATAAAATATAAATTTCAAAAACTAAAAGAAAAAGAAAAAGAAATTCGAAAACTAAAATAATTAATTAATTAAGAAGATTTGAAAAACTTTGGATATGATTTTTGAAAAAGATTTTGAATTTTGAAATTTTAAAACTAAGATAAGATAAAATAAAAATTTAAAATAAAAATCTGAATTTTTAAATGAAATTTTCGAAAATTCAATTAAATAAATAGAAAAGATATTTTTGAATTTAGTGAGGAAAGAGAAAAATAATAAAATGACACCAAACTTAGAATTTTTTTAGATCAAAATAAAGAAAACAAACAAGAAAACTTTGAATATCAAGATGAACACCAAAAACACTTTGGAGATCAAGATGAACACCAAGAGAAAATTTTAAAAATTTTTAAGAAAATATAAACACAAAGGACACCAAACTTAAATTTTTTTTAATATTTTGGACACTAATAATTCTTAAATGTATAAGATAAACAGCAACAAACACCAAACAAGAAATTTTAAAGATCAAATAAGGAAAATAAATAAGAACAACTTGAAGATCAAGAAGGAACTAAGAACATATAATTCAAAAAATTGAAAGAAAAATAAAATTATGCAGTTGACACCAAACTTAAAACATGAAACTAAACTCAAACAGAAGACTAAAATTGAGGTTTTTTTAAAAAAAATTTCGAAAATAATTTGGAAAAATAAAATAAGGATTTAAAAAAATTTTTGACCAAAAACAAAAATAGAATACTCAATTTTAGTGACTCTAAACCAAAAAGATAAATTTTTCCTAATCAACGCAACAAAATAAACCGTCAGTTGTCCAAACTCAAACAATCCCCGGCAACGGCACCAAAAACTTGGTCCACAAAATTGTGATTACACTTTTCACAATGCCGCACAACTAACCAGCAAGTGCACTGGGTCATCCAAGTAATACCTTACGTGAGTAAGGGTCGATCCCATGGAGATTATCGGCTTAAAGCAAGCTATGGTTATTTTATAAATCTTAGTCAGGAGATTAATGATAAGAGTGATTGTATTTATGAAAATAAATAACATGAAATAAATAGTACTTGTGATTCAGTAATGAGAAATAGGTTGAGGTTTCGGAGATGCTCTGTCATCTGAATCTCTGCTTTCCTAGTGTCTTCTTCTCCAAACACGCATGGCTTCCTTCCATGACAGGCTGTATGATCCTCTCGGATGAAAAATACCAAGCACTATCACCGCACGGCTAATCATGTGTCGGTTCTCACTAGCGTCGAAATAGAACCATTATCCTTTTGCACACTGTCACTGTGCCCAACATTCACGAGTTTGAAGCTCGTCATAGTCATTCCCTTCCAGATCCTACTTCAAATACCACATACAAGGTTTAGACTTTTCGGATCCCAAGAATGCTGCCAATGATTCTAGCCTATACCACGAAGGTTCTAAACCTCCGGACTCGGTCTGTGGATTAGAAACCCAAGAGATACGCACTCAAGCTGTCGCCCAATGACTACGTTGAGCTCAGATAGAACGGAGTAGTTATCAGGAATGCATTCATAGGATTGAGGATAATTATGAGTGTCACGGATCATCATATTCTCCATATTGAAGTACGAATGAGTATCTTAGAATAGAATCAAGCATGACTGAATAGAAAACAGTAGTAATTGCATTAATCCATTGAAACACAGCAAAGCTCCTCACCTCCACCTATGGGGTTTAGAGACTCATGCCGTTAAAGATATAATATGAAGTATAAAAATGTCATAAGGTCCTCAATGAATCTCTAAAATTAGTTTTTATATTAAACTAGTAACCTAGGGTTACAGAAATCTACTTCTGGGACCCACTTGGTGTGTGCTTGGGCTGAGCATTGAAGCTTTTTCGTGCTTAGGCTATTCCTGGAGTTAAACGCCAGCTTTGGTGCCAGTTTGGGCATTTAACTCCAATTCTGGTGCCAGTTTGGGCATTTTACGCCAGAATTTTTAGGCTTACTTTGAACGCCAGTTTGGGCCCTAAAATCTCAGACAAAGTATGAACTATTTTATATTTCTGGAAAGCCCAAGATGTCTACTTTGCAACGCAATTAAGAGCACTCCAATTGGGCTTCTGTAGCTCCAGAAAGTCTAGTTCGAGTGCAGGGAGGTCAGAATCCAACAGCATCTGCAGTCCTTTTTCAGTCTCTGAATCAGATTTTTGCTCAGGTCCCTCAATTTCAGCCAGAAAATACCTGAAATCACAGAAAAATACACAAACTCATAGTAAAGTCTAGAAATGTGATTTTTGAATAAAAACCAATAAAAATATAATGAAAAGTAACAAAAACATACTAAAAACTATGTAAAAATAATACCAAAAAGGGTATAAATTATCCGCTCATCATTACACTCTCCGGATCAACAATGCAGCGGTTCAACTCTCTATCCTCTGGTTTAATTAACCCGTTTCCTATTATCTCTATAAAGTTTCTGGCTCATTTTACTACTAGGACGACTCAAGCAAAACACCCAATTTTTCTCTTAGGAATTGAACAAAGGCCAAGGAAAACTTTCAAGGAATATTTGGATCGTTTTAACAAGATACTATTAGAAGTAATCACACCAGTTCCCAAAGTAATAAGTTAATATTTAATTGCATGGTGATGTTAAGGGCATTTGACCTCTAGAGATCTTACTTCTATGGAAGAAATTCATCATGTGGCATTAGAATATATGAGAGATGAAGGTTTTAGTTAGATAGTCACTTCTAAAAGAAAGAATGCTACCCAACCCTCTCATTTTGGGCTTCGCGACCACAAGTCTCAAGGGTCGGAAAGTTCAATAATTATATTCCGTTGATTGATCAATAGATGTGTAGGTGGTGCAATGCTTCCACAGATAATAAAGTTAAACAACTAAACAACGATATATTAGGATATATGGTGAAGATTAGATTAGGATAAGGTTAAAGATAGTGAGTGTGTGGATAACTTGCTTGGATTTTTAGGATAAGGTTTTAATTACATTAACCTTTTCTAATTAATAAAAATTTATTATTTGTTATTATTTTTATTTTCATAATACTTTTATTAATTTTGCCATTAATTAGTATTATTTTCAGGTTTAGATTTTTGATGAATATAATTATATATTTAATTAGTATGTCCTAAATAGGTCAATATTTTCCTCTATGATGCGACACACTTATTATATTTCCAATATTACGAGCCAATAGAATATGACTTTACACGATCGGATCATTTCATACTTGGAGGCTGCTAGGTGGTTATACCACCTTGTTAGGCTAAACAACCATTGGTTTAAGTTGGATGAGCCTTTTTATCAATGCATTTATTGAGAGGTGGAGACTAGAAAAGCACACCTTCCATATGCCATTTGAAGAGTGCACCATCACACTATAGAGCATTGCCTACCAATTTGGGTCTGCCAATTAAAAGTGAGGTGGTCAGCAGGAGCCTCTAAGTTTTCCAACATTATGTTCCTAACAGGAAGTCCGCATGTATTTGGTTCGAGGAGCTATTAGGTGAGCTTCCTCCATCAAGATTCATAAACAAGATGATAGTGATAAAAAAGTCGTTTCAAGATAGATTAAGGGTGCTCCCACCAAATACAAGTGAAGAGACAATCACGGAATATGTTTGAGCCTATATTATAATATTTTTCTCTACTCAACTATTTGGTGATAAGACTAGGGCACGTGTTCACATTTGATGGTTGCCATCAATACTGACAAGTGGCTTGAAATACTTGAAAGTCTCAACACACAAAGAGAATGTCTAGAAAAAAAATGGTGGAAGTATACTGTAGACTTGTCTACCTGATCTCTAACTCTGACTAGAGAAATCTTCAGCACCATAATGTTGTCGGACATGATTAACTCCATGCCCAAAAACCATATTAGAAACTCACTGTAAGACTTCTCCCAATTTCTATAGATCCATGCCTTTTGCTTTACTAACCAAAACTTCCTGTAACTAGGTATGAAACCATAACTTGCCTCTGTTACACATTGCATTCGTGTTTATAGTGAAAATGTGCAGCGGATATTGTTGTATTTCAGAATGTGATACACCATGTTGTATGGCTAGATTGCTCCTAATATCATCATCACTCCCCACCTATCATGGCAAGCTCCTTCTTCGAATCATCCTCCAGCAATACCTCTTCAATCGGATCTAGTTCTTTGTCTTCTACAGTAGCAGGAATCATACGAGGAGAACCCTGTTATTGCAATCACAAGCTCACTGAATGAATGATTATGTCCCATAACACAAGTACACTATAAGAAAAGCACTGAGTACCGTCGAATTTATCGTCAGATTTACCGTCGCAAAGTAGCGACGAATTTACCGTCGGATTTACCGGCGGTAATAACGTTGAATTCATAAGTTTTAAGTAATTACCGATGGATTCTGTTTTTTTATGGTAAATCCGCCAGTATTATTTGGAAGGAAAATAAATTAAATTGGCGCGTCCTTTACCGTCGAGTTTACTGTTGGATTTTCTCGACGGTAACTCCAATTAGGGAAATGCTGCGCTTTGGTGACCCGCAATAGTTTACCGTCACCCTTTTCCCCTCATTCGAAACCATATCACCATCCTCTCTCTCTCTATCTCTCTATCTCTCTCTCTCTCTCTCTCTCTCTCTC
>NC_029791.2:55638288-55646006 GCF_000816755.2 Arachis ipaensis
GTGTCTCCATCACCACCATCTGTCGCCACCGCCAAGATCACCACCGTCATAGCCCATCTCCATCGCCATCAACCCACCACCGACCCCTCCTTCTGCTCCTTCTTCCCCCTTCTCCTCTCTCCTCACGTCAAACCACCATCGCCCCTACCATCATCGTGCCGCGGCTGCCCAGTCTTTAGTGAGTTCCCCATCCTTTGTCGACCATCCTTCCATCACCTCTA
Organism: Arachis ipaensis; assembly: GCF_000816755.2. Classification (NCBI taxonomy): domain Eukaryota; kingdom Viridiplantae; phylum Streptophyta; class Magnoliopsida; order Fabales; family Fabaceae; genus Arachis; species Arachis ipaensis. The sequence continues at coordinate 55,638,510 of NC_029791.2, forward strand.
ACTTAGGTGACCACCATTCTGCTACCGTTCTACATCTCTCTCTTCTTCAAATTCAATTTTGGTTAGGTTGTTTCATTATTCAAATTTTAGTTAGTTAATTTAGTTAAAGTTAATTTTTTTATTTTAATAGATTTTAGGTGGTCAAGATAGGTTAGTTTTAAGATTATTAGTTTGTGTTATATTGCGGAAAGTGTTGGAAACTGACTGAATTGATGGATAATGCTGCTGAGTTTTTGTTGAATATACTGAATTTGTGTGAATTGATATTAAAAGGCTATTTATTTTGTTTAACAATTGCTGAAATTTGGTTGAATAGTATTGAATTGAATTTGAGGTTGTCAATTGTTACTCAGTTTCGTTGATTTTGCATCATTGAAGTATGTACTTGCCAAGTATTCATTTATATGCTTCTATGTCTATTTTTTGTTTCAAATTGCATGTTGTAGCTACCATGTGATTTAGGATGTTTGATTTTTGCTTGGCATAGTTAATTAAATCTCTTCGTGATATAGGAATGTAATGCGTCGGATATTATTTGTTAATTGAGTTTTGTGTATGTATGTTGTATGTAAATGCCAAGTTGCTTGATTGAAGTGTTTTCTATACTTAGTATTTGATTTAGATCCTATAATGCACATTATGGTTGATATGGTTGTATTCTATGACACTTGTTATTCAGATCATCAAATGTTGAACTTAATGTTATAGTATTAGTTATAACAATTACCTAGGTATTGTTATAATTAATTATTGATTTGTTGAGATGAATTTCTATTAATTGGTATACTATTTGCAGACCTGATGACAGGTAGAGGTGATGCAGATTAGGCTATTAGTCGTGGACGTGGTCGAGGTCGGGGTAGAGGGAGGATCCCCAGGAATTCTGGATCCTCTCCCTCTACTCCGACTACCCTGGTGACATCACTAGTTGCAGGTTTAACGAACCAGCTATTCACCATGATCCCTAACCCTAACTACGTGCATCCGTCTACGGTGACGACGTCGCCTCCTACTGCTCAGCAGCCCACAGCCACGGCAATGCCGCCTCCATCAACAGATGCTGTGGCCCTGGAGTCCAGCCACGAAAATGAGGCAACTAATGTCCCTCCACCACCTTCCATCGTACGGTTGACCATTTGACCTTATGGCAGCATGAAGTATGTATCAGCTTAAGTCTTATATATTTCCTGTTTATGGTTATTGCTAAAATTGCTTGAAAATTGATTCTAGTTTAGTGGATTCAAGTTTGAATAGTTGGTTAGTGTTTCCTGTTTATTGATTATATTTATTACTGAAAGTTTCTGAAAATTGATTCCTATTTAGTAGATTTAGGTTTATTTGGTTGCCTGATTGGTGTTTCCTGTTTATTGATTATGGTTATTGCTGAAAATTCTTGAAAATTAATTCCTACTTAGTGGATTTAGGTGTATTTGGTTACCTAATTAGTGTTTCTTGTTTACTAATTAAGGATATTGCTGAAAATTCCTAAAAATTGATTCCTGCTTAGTGGATTTAGGTTTATTGGTTGCCTAATTAATGTCTTCTATTTATTGACTATGGTTATTTTCAAAGTTCCTGAAAATTAATTCCTGTTTAGTTAATTTAGGTTTATTTGGTTGCTTGATTATGGAATTACCAAATTATTTTGTTTGTGGGTTGATGTTAAGTTTGCGTTGAACAACAACGCGTGTACAGGAGATGACCAATGTCATCAAACTGATGTACGGATATCGCTTGCGCAGCTACAAGAAAATTCTTGCTGAGACCTGATAAACCCCATTTTTAGGGTTTATCTTGTGTTAAATTTAGAGGGTTTTGTCAACTTTTCTCCCATTTATTCACTAAGATAGCATGGTTTCGTAAATTCTCCTTTAATTGTGCTTAAGAGTGAAAACATGCTTTTTAGGCCTTAAAATAGCTAAATTTAATTCACGTTAATTCCATTAGATGCCTTGATATGTTTGTTAAGTGATTTCAGGTTTAGAAGACAAAGATTGGATTGAGAGAATGAAGAAAAAGAATGTAGAAATGGAGAACTCATGAACAAATGAAGGAATCGCAAAGCTGTCAAGCCCGACCTCTTTGCACTTAATCGATCATAACTTGAGCTACAGAGGTCCAAATGATGCGGTTCTAGTTGCGTTGGAAAGATAATATCTGGGGCTTCAAAATGATATGAAATTTTTTATATTTTCATCACGTTTAGGGGTGCGCATGCACACTGTACTCGTACGTGTCGATGTTGCACGAGATTCACTAAATGCAAACTCATGGCCAGCGAATTCTAAAGCATTTTGGGCCCAATCCAACTCATTTCTAATGCTATTTAACCCAAGGATTGAAGAAGGATGACACACATTACACACTTAGTCACCATTAGTTTAGTTTAGATTAGTTTTGGAGGGAAAGTTAGTTTTTGAGAGAGAAGCTCTCACTTCTCTCTAGGATTAGGATTAGGTTTTAGATCTAGATTAGGAACTCTTAGATCTAGGTTAATTTCATGCTTTGATTTACTTTTTCCTTTGTAATTCTTCTTCTTCTACATCTTTTCTCTCTAGTTTAGCATTTAATTCTTGTAATTCTTTACTTTTATGTTGATGCACTTTTGTTTCTTCTATTTCTCTTTAATGTAATTTATGATTCATGTTCCTTTATTGTTCAATTGAATTGTTGTTATTTAAATCCTTGCAATTGACTGGTGTAGATTTACTTTTCTTGTAATTTTACTATACTTTCCTTTTGTGCCTTCCAAGTGTTTGATGAAATGCTTGGAAGGATGTTAGAGTAGATTCTAGTGCTCTTGGCTTGGGAAGGTAACTTAGGAACTCTTGAGTTACTAATGTCCAAGTGATTGATGATTGGGAGCTATTGGCTCTAATTCTCACTAATTGAATTGGTGGAGAGCTAGGACTTATGGACATGGATTGACATAGCTCATTTGACTTTCCTTTACTAGTTAGAGGATGATTTAATGGGGTTGATCCTTGCCAATTCTCATGTTGTGGTTAGTGATTAGGATAGAGATCCTTGACCACCAACCCTTTCCAAGACCTTTTTGTTATTTGAATTTCCTTGCCATTTACTTTTCATGTTTCTCATCCAAAAATCCCAAAACATACCTCATAACCAATAACAAGACACTTTATCGCAATTCCTAGGGAGAACAACCGAGGTTCAATACTTCCGTTTATAAATTTAGGGGTTTGTTTTAGTGACAAACAATCTTTTGTATGAAAGGATCATTGTTTGGTTTAGAAACTATACTTGCAACGAGAATTCATTTGTGAATTCTAAACCACATCAAAAATCCAATCATCAAGACCAAGCAGCGATGGTTTTAGAAATGGGCGGTAATTACTACTTTTTTTTACTTTTAAACTTTTTTAACTAGTTTATATCTTCTACCTTGCTTAACTAATTTTAAACTTTCTTTGTTATAGCTGCACTTTATATGGGACAATGAGCACGATCTTACCATCAGGAAGATCTTCAACCATAGAATGAGTCGGCGGCTCCAGCAGATGCTGGAGGATGTTTGTGAGGGGTAGGACCCCCTGACAACCTGGCTCTGACTGGAAATAAAGAAGGCTCTATTAGTTCACTGAGAAACTGATGAGGGGTTCAGGCATCGGCGTCTAACCAATAGATCTAACAAGGTATCGACCAGGTCGTCCAAGTATACTAGCAGCTCAGCAACCTTCATAAAGACTAAGGCTAGGCTGGTATGTATTCACTTTAATTTTGTTAATAACTTGGTTACATTCTTTTGAATATTGTTTCAATGCAACATGTGTAGTTGAAGTCGTTGGATTGCGAGATGACATTGGTAGAGACGTTCATGTACACCCACACTGTATGATCCAAGAAAATTAATTAAGTAAATCGATTAATTAAAATTTGTGTTAAATGGGATTAAGACGCCCAGAATATGTAAAAATATTATAAACTATAATTTAGAAATTCAACGGTAAAATTTGAATTAGGAAAATTAAATTGAGTGCGACAATATAATTATTTTGGAAAAAATGCGTACTGACATTAAAATTGGTTGTACCGACTTAAATCTGTCTAGTACTATGAGTGAGGAAAACTAAAAAAGTGATAATGATAAGGAAAAATATTTAGAACGAAAGCTCGAGCACCTATTTTAAAGGTTTTGGTAAAAAATTAGGCCAAGGGGCTAAGAACTTGAGTTGGGCCACACTTGGGCCCAAGCCTAAGTATATATAGCCCACAAACTTAACGAATTTCAGCCCATTCTCTTTATTTTGAGAGAGAGCAATGTTGATGGAGAAGAGAGGGAAGAGAGAAACCAAACCCTAGCTTCATACACCTTCAATCCATAATAACTTTTACTCTAGAGCTCCGATTGACGAGTCGTTTGCGACCACGCATCACTCTCCTCATTCACTTTAATTCTTCTGATTAGTTTGGTGTGTAACTCAAAATCCCAGCTCCAGTTTCTCATTCACAAATGGTCATGCGTACACACTAGTTGGGAAGCGCTTCTGATTTGTGCATATGCACAAGGTGATGCTTACACACAAGTCCTGTTTTCTCAATTTAAGCTATATTTTTGGCTGTTTGACTTTTTCGGCCAACTTGTAAACTTCTATAACCTCTATACTGAGTATAGAGACGGTGGATTAGAGGGTAGAAAGCATTAAAAAGGAAATTATTGAGTCGAAATAATTTGAGGGTGTTTGAAGGGATGAGTTGATATGATTGAATGATGTACATGAGTTTGATTAATATGATACCTCCCTAAATAGATGCAAGGGTTGTGGTTTGCCTCACTTGCTCCGGGTTAAGATTGGAACTCCCTGGGTAGATACAAGGGTTGTGGTTTGTCCCACTTGTTCCGGGTTGAGATTTGAGACACTTTGTTGACCCTCAATCCCAAGATGTGGCCGAACACTTAGACCTTCCCAGATAATTCTCCCAAGAGAAGTTGATGAATATGAATACCTCTTAGGGATGCACGCACCGAGGGACTGTCCAAGGTTTACTAACAGACATGTTAGGTTTTGGCTATAACGAAAGATAGCTCATTGGCCGTAGGGCAGGCATGCATCATTTACATTTTTGTGTATTGATTATGTGTGCATATTGTATTGGGCTTGCTTTTTTGAATAATTGCATTATTTGAGCTAATTGCTTTATTTATTCTCTCTATTTGTGTATTTTTTGTAATGTTTTTTATGTATTTGAACATCTGATAGATCTCTTATGCTGACAGTGGTGATGCTGATGGTTGTTCCTGATGTGGTAATTGAAGGTTTGAAGAAAACTGAGAATAACTTGGATCAAGAAAACTTTGAAGATTAGGATTGCCTTGAGAGTTCCTATTACCTTGTATTATATCAATTCAACACTTTTACCCTACTGCGAATCCTGTGGTTTGGGTTATCACCCATATATTATTTCTATTTTATTTGGAAGATGGCAAAGCAGACTTTTGTTTCTGTTTTAATTTTAGATTCTCTCCTTCTTTTTGAAAAACTTATGTGATGTATTTATTATAAAGACTTGTCTTTGGAGACTTATGATGTATTTTTGGAGAGATAGGTAACGTATATTAAACTATTTTACTATTGTAACTCTAGCCAGATTAATCTTCACGGGCCGAGACTAGTAGATATTTATATATATTTACATATGTATCTTTTCTCTTATTCTTTCTTTAAGCTTTCAATTATTTACTTTTCCAATGTGCTTATGCAAGTTATCGAATGTGAACGATTAGCGAATTATCTTTTATTCGAGGTTTAAATCCTCTTACAAGCTTCTAGCTTAATATCTTCTTCTATACATAGGTATTTATTTCTCATCTTTGTGTCGTAGCACCACATAAGGTTTTAAAGGGGTGTTACACACACACTAAAGGAGAACAAAGAGAGATTTGCTTAGCAGCGGTCTCAAGACCATGATGTGAGTTAACATACATATGATCTTATGCTATAAACTATTAGAGATTAACTGTACATCTGGTGTACTAATCACAATAACTTGTGTTACACAGGAATCCTACACACAGAGACTAGAAGCCACGACTCAACAGTCTCAGTAAAGTGGGGAGGATGTTGTTGATGGCTCTGCAACTTCAATCGCCGATCCCGATATAGTTTAGCGCGAAACCGCCTCAGCACCGTACAAGAACCCCGTATACGGGCTGGGGTCGTTTTTCGTCAGTAGCCTTCGCACCTCCACATTGAGGCCGTCGAGCCCAAGGAATGTATGGATTTGAGATTGCAGGTGCCGGAGCTCCAACGCAGTCTTCACCATCAGGCTCAGGAGCTAAACGATTATTGGGAGAGGTATTAGGAGATCCTCACCCGTATTGACGACCACAAATAAGCTCAGGCTGGAGTGGAAGAAGTCATTTGGAATGGCTTCAGTGTATGGAGGCTCAGATGGAGGTGTACATTCATCAGGTGAAGAAGAGAGGTGCATGCAGACTGAGCTTATTAATCCAAACCTTCAAAAAACCCCTGATAATGCACAACAGAATCTGCAGTTCAAACCTCCTTTGGTGACAATCAACAAAATTTCCCCTGACATCAAACCTAAGTTTGGTGTCGGGAATGCATCCTTCATCAAGGAGGAGGTTCTCAAAAGAAGAAAATACCCAGGGGATGGAGAAATAAAAAGATTCCCACTGAAGACTTCTCCTCAGGAATCAAGGTGTATTCACTGCATGCCCAATCCTGCCTCATACAATGAACAGGATCCTATCTCTTGAGCATATAGAGTTGATCTATGAGAGCACAGAAAAGAAGTTCACAGTGAGGGGTGAAGAGCTGAGCCCCTATAATCCTCCTCCTTAGAGGAGCTGACCGTCAAGCTAGTGACGGTAAAGAAGCGCTTGTCAAGAGGCAACCCGATGTTTTCGTATCCTTAAGTTTGATTTTCTTACTTTGATATTTTTTTTTTGTTTATTTAGTTTTGTTTGAGTTTATACTATTTTTTCTTTGTTTTATATGTATTTTGATCATGCAGAGTGATTAGAAAAGGAACATGTGCATTAAAACAGAGTTTCGGACACCCTGGAGAAAGATGTTGCGGACAGTGTGATGCCTAACTTCACTTTCTGAAGTTAGGCGCCACATGCAACCCAAATTTGAAGAAACTTACTGGAAGGGTGGTGCCTAACTTCACTCCTTGAAGTTAGGCGCCAATGATGCATGCGTTTTGGTGTTGTTCCCTGGAGGGGTGGCGCCTAACTTCACTCATTGATGTTAGGCGCCAGTCATGCGTACCAATTGAAGTTTGTTGCTGGATGGGTGGTGCCCAACTTGAGTTTTCTCAAGTTACGCACTAGGAGAGGAGAACAAACATAAAGTTAGGTGCCAAGTGGGACTCACAAGCAAAGTTAGGTGCTGGAATCACCTTTCACTCTAAGTTAGGCGCCACCATCTTCAAGTTAGGCACCAACTTGCTTTTATTAGCTAATTCCCACCCGTAACCCCTCCCATTCATATATATATATCCATAATC
>NC_029791.2:55646170-55675950 GCF_000816755.2 Arachis ipaensis
TATATATATATAAACAAGTTTAAATTTTTATCTTTTTTGTTCTTTTATTATTTTCGGCTTCTTTTGTATTAATTTTCACAACTAGAAAATTGATTAATACAGACAGATTTAGTCTTTATTACAGACAGATTTTTTAGTTACCAACGAAATTACCAACGGATTTTGTCTCTCTGTAAAAGCCCCGTCGGAAATTATTTACCGACAGGATTTTTTCCGTCGGAAAATTACCGATGAATTTTTACCAGTTACCGACAGATTTTCCCTCTGTAAATTCTCCATCCATTTCCACAGGCGACGAACTTTCCGACGGATTTTTCATCTGTAATTACAGACGGATTCTCCGTTACCAACGGATTTTCTGACAAATTTTCTGTCTGTAAATACAGATGGATTTTTCGACGGATTTTCCACCTGTATTTACAGATGGATTTTCAGACAAATTTTTTGTCTGTAATTACAGACAGATTTTCTGACAGATTTTCTGTCTATAATTTAAACCTTGGAAAATCATCTCACACACTGATTACAGATAGAAAATCCGTCTGTAAATCCGTCGGTAAGGTAAAATAGAATTTTTTTTTTATTTTTCCATTGCAAAATGAATACTTTATGTTTGTTTTCTAAATTTACTCCATCAAACACTGTAAATTGAAAAAAGAAAGCCAAAAATCACATAAATAAACATAATATTCATTACATGATACCTATAAAATTGGATATTATTTTTCAACATCATTGGCCAATATCTCACTGTCTTAATAAAAAGATACCCAGAAAAAATAAGATGACCATCCTAATGTTACATGAATGTCACAAATTACACTTAGCACTTAAAGATAGAATAATCTAAAATATTAATAGATAACTAAATTGCATCGACAGCATCAAGCTTCACATTGAAAGTTAATCTTGACATCTCCTGACTGAAATAGAATCAAAACCCGAATTGGAATTGGAGTGAATTGGAATGCTTGAATAAAAATAAAGCATATTATTTAAAGCATTTTGAAATCCAGAAGTAGTCTCTTTTTGCATGAACAATTTTCTATAAAAGAATCAGTAAATAGAGAATCACATCTCTTCTTAGAAAGCAAGAACCATGAGCTTCTTAAAGGAGGGTAAAGGAGGAACTATAGTAAAATTTGAAGACATAATACCTCCACATAGTAGCTGAATACAAGCTTGCTAAGTAGTAGCATTATCCAAAATAAAGTATACCTGCCATAACAAAGTACAATCATATACTTTAATACCAAAATATACGAAGAGCTAAACGAAAACTCTCAATTGAACCATTATCAAATAGTGGCTGTATACTTTAATGCCCCATTATCACTGCCAACTTCACTTCTCTATATTAAATGTACACATGACAAATTTTGCTTTACTCATAAAGGTACACCTCTAGAACAATTTATGCCAAAAAATCAAAACAGAGAGAAACAGAGATCAGAACAAAAATAAAACAATTAAAAATTAAAAAAAACTGCAAAAAGTTTGAGAATAATATAATAATTATTAGTAACCAACACTTTGTATTTTTTATAAATAATATAATAATTATTATAAAGAGTGGATGAGTTTGAGAATTTTGACGCAAAAAAAAAGTGGTTCATGTTTACCTTCTCTGTCGATAAGACTAGCAAATTTTAAGGCAAACCCTCTACTAGAATAAGCAAAAATGTGGATAAGACTAGCACATAGAGAACTTAATGACAACGAAGACTTCTTAATTCAACTTAAGCTTCACTAATTGTTAAATTGAAGCATAACATATTTTCCTTTTAAATATATATAAAAAATATATACATCCTATATAAGCTACTTCAGTTATAGGCAAAAGCAGACAATACCTGTTTGAAAATAAGGGATCGAGATCTCTTTCTTCTATGACTTCCTCAACTGCATCGAGGGTGGCTCTTACCTACGTGAAAGATGAAATTGAATGACAGAATAACTAGCAAATGAAAGAATTGGCATTTGGATATCTTGACAGAAAGGACAAGCGAAGCTGTTGGGATTACCACCTAGAACATTAACTGCAAAGAGAGACATAGAGATCCCTCAGGTCTCTTTGCACTCAAACAAGATCTGAGAACAACCCTATTTTAAAAGAAAATATCCAAACTCTATGACACTAAGAAAATATTAAAAGACTGAAAATTGATTTAAACTCTTCTTGAAATCATAAAATAAAATAAAAGGAAAGATAGTCAGCTGTACCTTTGTTCGAAGGCAGATTGACTTAAACTCTTCCTGTAAAAATTGAATGACAGCATTAGAATTGGAACTTTTATCATGATAATAGGAACTTGTTATATGCTTAAATTAACTGTCTAGTCTATAATGGCATAACTGGCATAATAACTAGAGCAGGAAATTATAAGCATATCTCTATGTTTTAATGCAACAAAGTGATGAGCTAAAAGGTTCAGAATTGTAAAAGAGTAAGAGTGAGAGGCATAATTGTAAGTTGTAACAGCAAAGAAAGAATTAATATGACGATGTGATACCGGAAGAAATAGACAATGAGAAAATTGTGTTTCAGTGTCAGTAAAAGTTGAGAAAGCTTGATTGAACTCCTGCAGATGGAAAGAAAGAATAAGAGATTGTGATTGGGGATAGAAAAGAAGAAAGTAAGAGAGAGAGAGAGAGTTACAGTATTATTTTTATAAAAAAACTTCTAACAGTGAAAAGATAATAAACATTGCATTGGTGTATTAACAAGGGAATGAAAATGGTTATGCAAAGAATTAGCATGAGTTTGGGAAGATGAGAGCAAAAACACATACCTAGGTACTAACATTCAGTTTTTGCATAACCGCACGCCCCACCCAATTGATAATAGAATTCCATGAGCGCAACCAATGCAAAAGAATGCTGAAAAACATAAAACCTTGTCAATAAATAAAATCAAGGTTTAGACTCGCGCTTTACGCGAAAGTAACAACAACAACAACAACAACAACATCCTTTGCCCATATCATGAGATAAATTAAAAATATATTTTCATAAATATTATTGATGAGCGGATAATTTATACGCTTTTTGGCATTGTTTTTAGTATGTTTTTAGTATATATTAATTAGTTTTTATTATATTTTTATTAATTTTTATTTAAAATTCACTTTTCTAGAATTTACTATGAGTTTGTATATTTTTCTATGATTTCAGGTATTTTCTGGCTGAAATTGAGGGACCTGAGCAAAAATCTTATTCAGAGGTTGAAAAAGGACTGCAGATGCTGTTAGATTCTGACCTCCCTGCACTCTCAAGGTGGATTTTCTGGAGCTACAGAAGCCCAATTGGTGCACTCTCAATTGCGTTGGAAAGTAGACATCCTGATCTTTTCAGCAATATATAATAGTCTATACTTTGCCCGAGATTTGATGGCCCAAATAGGCGTTCCAAGTTAGCTCAAGAATTCTGGCATTTAACGCCAGAACTGGCATAAAAACTGGAGTTAAACGCCCAAACTAGCACAAAAGCTGGCGTTTAACTCCAAGAAAAGTCTCTATACATGAAAGCTTCAATGCTCAGCCCAAGCACACACCAAGTGGGTCCCGGAAGTAGATTTTTACACTAAACACCCTAGCTTACTCATTTTCTGTAACCCTAGGTCACCAGTTTACTATAAAAACTACTTTTAGTGATTCATCTTGTACCTCATGACACTTTACACATTTCCTATTGTATTCTCTACGGCATGAGTCTCTAAACCCCATTGTTGCGGATGGATGTGACGAGCTTCAAACTCACGATTGTTGGGCGTGTGACAGACGCAAAAGGATCAATGGATCCTATTCCAGCATGATCGAGAACCGACAGATGATTAGCCGTGCGGTGACAGCGCATTTAGAACATTTTCACTGAGAGGACGGGAAGTAGCCATTGACAACGGTGATGCCCAACATAGAGCTTGCCATGGAAGGAGCCTTGCGTGCATGAAGGAGAAGATAGTAGGAAAGCAGAGATTCAGAAGACAAAGCATCTCCAAAGCCTCAACTTGTTCTTCATTACTGCATAACAAGTATTTATTTAATGTTCTTTTACTTTTTACAATTAAATCTGGGAATTATTGATATCCTGACTAAGAGTTACAAGATAACCATAGCTTGCTTCAATCCGACAATCTCCGTGGGATCGACCCTTACTCACGTAAGGTATTACTTTGACGACCCAGTGCACTTGCTGGTTAGTTGTGCGGAGTTGCAAAAGTGTGATTGTAATTTTGTGCACCAAGTTTTTGGCGTCGTTGCCGGGGATTGTTCGAGTTTGGACAACTGACAGTTTATCTTGTTGCTTAGATTAGGAATATTTTATTTTTGTTGGTTTAGAGTCTTTTATTTGAGTTTAGTTTCATATTTTAAGTTTGGTGTCAATTGCATGCTTTTACTCTCTTTTAATTTTTTCGAATTTGCATGTTCTTAGTCTTTCTTGAAAAAATATATCCTTTCCTTATTTTACTCATAAATTTCGAAATTTTGCATTAATTTAGTCAAAGATTTTCAAAATCATATCTTTTTTTAGTCAAGTCAATATTCTAATTTCAAAAATTGATCTTTTCAAATCTTTTTCAAAAATCAAATCTTTTTAATTTCTTCAATCATATCTTTTTTTTAATTTGCAATCATATCTTCTCAATCATATCTTTTTTTTATTTGCAATTATATCTTCTAAATCATATCTTTTTCAAAATAATTTTCAATCATATCTTTTTAATTGCTAATTTCAAAATCTTTTTAATTAATTTAGTTTTCAATTTGCTTTTATTTTATTTTATTTTCTTTTTGTTTTCGAAAATTTTCTTTTATTTTCCATTTATTTTACTTATTATTTTCGGTTACTTTTAAATAAAATAAAATATAATTCATATCAATTCCCTTTTCTTTATCATGGATATAAGTGGAAGTGAACAGTACAGAAGGACTCTGGGGTCATATGTTAACCCCATTACAGCTGCATATGGGAGTAGCATATGTATACCTCCCATCAAAGCAAGCAGTTTTGAGCTAAACCCTCATCTCATTATCATGGTGCAGCAAAATTGCCAGTATTCCGGTCTTCTACAGGAAGAATCTACTGAGTTTCTAGCACAGTTCTTACAAATTGCTGACACAATACATGATAAAGAAGTGGATCAGGATGTCTACAGATTATTACTATTTTCATTTGCTGTAAAAGATCAAGCTAAGAGGTGGTTAAATAACCAACCCACAGCAAGCATAAGAACATGAAGACAGTTATCAGACAAATTCCTGAGTCAATTTTACCCTCCAAAAAGGATGACACAGCTAAAGCTGGACATCCAAGGATTTAAACAAGAGGATCATGAATCCCTTTATAATGCCTGGGAGAGGTATAGAGGGATGCTAAGGAAATGCCCCTCTGAAATGTTTTCAGAGTGGGTACAGTTAGACATCTTTTACTATGGACTTACAGAAAAAGCTCATATGTCTCTAGACCACTCAGCTGGTAGATCTATACACATGAGAAAAACAATTGAAGAAGCTCAAGAGCTCATAGATACAGTTGCTAGAAATCAACATCTGTACTCAAACAGTGAGTCCTCTATAAAAGAAGAGGCTATGGCAGTAACTACTGATCCTAATCCTCAAGAACAGATTGTTGAACTTAATCAGCAATTACTCCTTATGACAAGACAATTAGTAGAATTTAAAGAGATGCTCCAAGAAACTAAAAATGCTAACAAGAATATGGAAGCACAATTGAATCAGACAAGATAGCAGCTATCTAAACAGATAACAGAAGAATGCCAAGCTGTTAAATTAAGGAGTGGGAAGACATTGAATGTATCAACTCAAAGCAGCAGAAAGCCAAGAAAGGAATAACTGATAGAGGATGACCAAACCACTGCCCAAAATCCCTCTGAGGATAGCAAGAGCCCAGAGAGGAATAATTCTAGCGTTCAAACGCCAAAAAAGGGTGAAAGATTGGCGTTAAACGCCCAGTGGATGCCCAATCCTGGCATTCAAATGCCAATGAGGGATCAGACATGTGCAAGTGCTGATAGTAACCCCTCTAAGAAGGCTTCTCTAACCACTTCTGTAGGGACTAAACCTGCAGCAACTAAGGTTGAAGAATATAAAGCCAAGATGCCTTACCCTCAGAAACTCCGCCAAGCGGAGCAGGATAAACAACTTGCCCACTTTGCAGACTATCTCAGGACTCTTGAGATAAAGATCCCATTTACAGAGGCACTTGAGCAAATACCCTCTTATGCTAAGTTCATGAAAGAGATCTTAAGTCATAAGAAGGATTGGAGAGAAACTGAAAAAGTATTTCTCATTGATGAATGCAGTGCAGTCATTCTGAAAAGCTTACCAGAGAAGCTTCAAGATCCAGGGAGCTTTATGATACCATGCACAATAGAGGATGATTGTACTAAGACAGCTCTATGTGACCTTGGAGCAAGTATCAATCTAATACCTGCGTCCACCATCAGAAAGCTTGGCTTGACTGAAGAGGTCAAACCAACTCGGATATGTCTTCAACTTGCTGATGGCTCCATTAAATACCCATCAGGCGTAATTGAGGACATGATTGTCAAGGTTGGGCCATTTGCCTTTCCCACTGACTTTATAGTGCTAGAAATGGAGGAGCACAAGAGTGCAACTCTGATTCTAGGAAGACCTTTCCTACCAACTGGACGAACTCTCATTAATGTCCAAAAAGGGGAAGTGACCCTGAGAGTCAATGAGGATGAGTTCAAGTTAAATGTTGTCAAAGCTATGCAGCATCCAGACACATCAAATGACTGCATGAGCGTTGATATTATTGACTCCCTGGTAGAAGAGGTCAATATGACTCAAAGTCTTGAATCAGAGCTAGAGGACATCTTTAAAGATGTTCAGCCTGATCTGGAGGAATCAGAGGAAATAAAAGAACCTCTGAAAATCCCCTAGGAAGAGGAGAAACCTCTTAAACCCAAGCTCAAACCATTACCATAATCCCTGAAATATGCATTTCTGGGAGAGGGTGACACTTTTCCAGTGATCATAAGCTCTGCTTTAAATCTACAGGAAGAGAAAGCACTAATTCAAGTGCTAAGGACACACAATTACTGCTTTTTGGATGGCTATTCAGGTTACAACCAAATTGCCGTGGATCCTCAGGACCAAGAGAAAATAGCATTCACATGTCCTTCTAGAGTATTTGCCTACAGAAGGATGCCTTTTGGTCTGTGCAATGCACCTGCGACCTTTCAGAGATGCATGCTCTCTATTTTCTCTGATATGGTGGAAAAATTTCTGGAAGTCTTCGTGGATGACTTTTCAGTATTTGGAGACTCATTCAGCTCCTGTCTTGATCATTTAGCACTTGTTCTGAAAAGATGCCAAGAGACCAACCTAGTTTTAAACTGGGAAAAATGTCACTTCATGGTGACTGAAGAAATTGTCCTTGGGCATAAAATTTCAAACAAAGGAATAGAGGTAGATCAAGCTAAAGTGGAAGTAATTGAAAAATTACCACCACCTGCCAATGTAAAGGCAATCAGAAGCTTTCTGGGACATGCAGGATTCTATAGGAGGTTCATAAAGGATTTTTCAAAAATTGCAAAACCTCTAAGCAACCTGCTAGCTGCTGACACGCCATTTGTGTTTGACACAGAGTGTCTGCAGGCGTTTGAAACCCTGAAAGCCAAGCTGGTCACAGCACCAGTCATCTCTCCACTCCTATATAAACCAATCTTCACTCCTTCATTTTCACACATCATACACACTACTTCTCCAACTTGGCCGAACCACTAAGCCCCCTCCATCTCCTTCATTTTCTTCTTCTACTCTTTTCTTTCTTCTTTTGCTCGAGGACGAGCAAACCTTCTAAGTTTGGTGTGGTAAAAGCATTGCTTTTTGTTTTTCCATAACCATTTATGGCACCAAAGGCCGGAGAAACCTCTAGAAAGAGGAATGGAAAGGCAATTGCTTCCACCTTCGAGTCATGAGAGATGGAGAGATTCATCTCAAAGGTCCATCAAGACCACTTCTATGAAGTTGTGGCCAAGACTCCTCATTGAAGAGGACAAGCCCATCACTAAAAAAAGGATGGAGCAAACAAGAGAGCCCACTCATGGACCTCAACAAGAGCATGAGGAAATTCCTCATCATGAAATCCCTGGGATGCCTCAAGGGATGTATTTTCCTCCACAAAATTATTGGGAGCGAATCAACACCTCCCTAGGAGAATTAAGTTCCAATATGGGACAACTAAGGGTGGAGCACTAAGAGCACTCTATCCTCCTCCATGAAATTAGAGAAGACCAAAGAGTTATGAGAGAGGAGCAACAAAGGCAAGGAAGAGACATTGAGGAGCTCAAGCACTCCATAAGATCTTCAAAAGGAAGAACTAGCCGCCATCACTAAGGTGGACCCGTTCTTTAATTTCCTTGTTCTTTATTTTCTGTTTTTCAAATTTTAATGCTTTATGTTTATCTATGTTTGTGTCTTTATTACATGATCACTAGTGTCTTAGTGTCTATGCCTTAAAGCTATGAAAATGAATCCATCACCTCTCTTAAATGAAAAATGTTTTTAATTAAAAAAGAAAAAGAAGTGCATGAATTTCGAATTTTAAAACAGATTAATTATTTTGATGTAGTGGCAATACTTTTGTTTTTCTGAATGAATGCTTGAACAGTGCATATTTTTTAATTTGTTAATTCATGAATGTTAAAATTGTTGGCTCTTGAAAGAATGATGGAAAAGGAGAAATGTTATTTGATAATCTGAAAAATCATAAAATTGATTCTTGAAGCAAGAAAAAGCAGTGAAAAGCTTGCACAAAGAAAAAAGCGAAAAAAAAAAGAAAAAGAAAGAAAAAGAAAAAGCAAGCAGAAAAAGCCAATAGCCCTTTAAACCAAAAGGCAAAGGTGAAATAAAAAAGGATCCAAGGCTTTGAGCATCAGTGGATAGGAGGGTCCACAGGAATAAAATCCTGGCCTAAGCGGCTGAACCAAGCTGTTCCTAACCATGTGCTTGTGGCGTGAAGGTGTCAAGTGAAAACTTGAGACTGAGCGGTTAAAGTCATGGTCCAAAAGCAAAAAGAGTGTGCCTAAGAACTCTGGACACCTCTAATTGGGGACTCTAGCAAAGCTGAGTCACAATCTGAAAAAGGTTAACCCAGTTATGTGTCTGTGGCATTTATGTATCCGGTGGTAATACTGGAAAACAAAATGCTTAGGGTCACGGTCAAGACTCATAAAGTAGCTGTGTTCAAGAATTAACATACTTAACTAGGAGAATCAATAACACTATCTGGATTCTGAGTTCCTATAGAAGCCAATCATTCTGAACTTCAAAGGATAAAGTGAGATGCCAAAACTATTCAGAGGCAAAAAGCTAAAAGCCCCGCTCATCTAATTAATACTGATCTTTAAAGATATTTTTGGAATTTATTGTATATTCTCTTCTTCTTATCCTATTTGATTTTTAGTTTCTTGGGGACAAGCAACAATTTAAGTTTGGTGTTGTGATGAGCGGATAATTTATACGCTTTTTGGCATTATTTTTAGTATGTTTTTAGTATATTTTAATTAGTTTTTATTATATTTTTATTAGTTTTTATTTAAAATTCACTTTTCTGGACTTTACTATGATTTTGTGTGTTTTTCTGTGATTTCAGGTATTTTCTGGCTGAAATTAAGGGACCTGAGCAATAATATGATTCAGAGGCTGAAAAAGGACTGCAGATGCTGTTGGATTCTGACCTCCCTGTACTCAAAGTGGATTTTCTGGAGCTATAGAAGCCCAATTGACGCGGTCTCAATTGCGTTGAAAAGTACACATCCTGGGCTTTCCAGCAATATATAATAGTCCATACTTTGCTCGAGATTTGATGGCCCAAATAGGCGTTCCAAGTCAGCTCAAGAATTTTGGCGTTTAACGCCAGAACTGGCATAAAAACTGGAGTTAAACGCCCAAACTGGCACAAAAGCTGGTGTTTAACTCCAAGAAAAGTCTCTACACATGAAAGCTTCAATGCTCAGCCCAAGCACACACCAAGTGGGCCCCAGAAGGGGATTTTTACACTAAACACCCTAGCTTACTCATTTTCTGTAACCCTAGGTCACCAGTTTACTATAAAAACTACTTTTAATGATTCATCTTGTACCTCATGACACTTTACACGTTTCCTATTGTATTCTCTACAGCATGAGTCTCTAAACCCCATTGTTGGGGGTGAGGAGCTCTGCTGTTCTTCATGAATTCATGCAATTACTACTGTTTTTCATTCTATCACGCTTGCTTCTATTCTAAGATATTCATTCGCACTTCAATCCTGATGAATGTGATGATCCGTGACACTCATCATCATTCTCACCTATGAACGCGTGCCTGACAACCACCTCCGTTCTACCTTAGATTTAATGCATATCTCTTAGCCTCATGATTCAGATCAGAGTCTTCGTGGTATAAGCTAGAATTATTGGCGGCCATTCCTGAGATCCGGAATGTCTAAACCTTGTCTGTGGTATTTTGAGTAGGATCTGGCAAGGGATGGCCGTGACGAGCTTCAAACTCGCGATTGTTGGGTGTGTGACAGACGCAAAAGGATCAATGGATTCTATTCCAGCATGATCGAGAACCGACAGATGATTAGCCGTGCGGTGACAGCGCATTTGGAACGTTTTCACTGAGAGGACGGGAAGTAGCCATTGACAATGGTGATGCCCAACATAGAGCTTGCCATGGAAGGAGCCTTGCGTGCATGAAGAAGAAGATAGTAGGAAAGTAGAGATTCAGAAGACAAAGCATCTCTAAAGCCTCAACCTGTTCTTCATTACTGCATAACAAGTATTTATTTCATGTTCTTTTACTTTTTACAATTAAATCTGAGAATTATTGATATCCTGACTAAGAGTTACAAGATAACCATAGCTTGCTTCAAGTCGACAATCTCTGTAGGATCGACCCCTTACTCACGTAAGGTATTACTTGGACGACCCAGTGCACTTGCTGGTTAGTTGTACGGAGTTGCAAAAGTGTGATTGTAATTTCATGCACCAATTATAAATAGGTAAAATAAAATTCGATGGCATAAGAAAAGTAAACCTTTATCTTGCTAATTAGAATAGTCTTCACAAATAAAGCAAAATAATCTTATTTGATGAAGTGTGTGCTGCTGCTGACCACCCTCATTACACATGAAATGGTGTAAAATCAGAATCAACAGTAACATTAATCATCCATTGCAATAAACCATACAAATACTGTAAGCAAGAAAGGAGCTATCATGAAAAAGTTTAGTTTTTTGTTCTCTTTTCTAAGCATCTAGTTTATTATCCTTAAAAAACTGAAAAAAAATTGGCACCAATAAGAACTTTTCATTTTAAAAGTAAAACTTGTGTGTGAAAAGGGTAGCCATAGTACAGAGAAATGGCTAAAAATAGAAAGATAAACATTGTCTCGGTTTATTAACACAAGAAAGTTAATCTTTATAATTTTTCAACAGAGCTGCCTCAAGAAGATCAAAAAAGTATGATCTTAATTTAAACTATAATTTAAAAGGTTGTAAATGGCATAAATAATAAAAATATAAAGTTTATAAGAAAAAAAAGTTATGAATTAAGCCCTTGCTTTAATTTGTTAATCTTTTGTTAAATGAATAAAAATATAAATAGATGAACAACCTGCTTAGTGTTTGCTCTAAAGAATCTATTCTTTTCCCCTAATCTTCAAAACATTTCTTGGGAGTTTAAAAAAAGTGGCTTTATATTATAATATTAACTATTAATGAAAAATCTAACTAATCAAATTCACTCTTCACATTCATACATACAGAATTAGTGCCCTCAATTAACATGTATTTTCCATATATAAAAGGATGTATATAGTCAGAAGAGTAGTTTTATTTTTATGCAAGAGCAAGAGCAAATGGTGGTTGTGTAACCATGTACGATTGTTAAAAAGGCTGCATAATCAATTAAGAAAAAGTCACATGACCTTTTTATTTTGGTCATTCATGTATAAATTGGATAATACACTAGGAATATAAGGTTACATAATACCATATATTGATAAAACTTGTCACTTGTCCTACTTTCATCAATTAAGAAATAGGAATAACTAGAAATGGATACAAAAGGGATCATATGGAATCATTTACCTGTTTTCTCATTAAGTTGTCTTGCATCTGAGATCACCTAAAAAAAAGGTAAATTAGTAAGCTTTTAATCCACACACATCAAAACCTATAATAAATTCATAAACAGTATAAAAATAGTACAGCAACAAGAATTAAAAACATTTGAACATTAAAAAAAATTGTTGATTTATTTTGTTATTTAAAATGAGAAGCACACCCATACCCTCAAGCAGTTGTTTATCTAATATATCAACAATGTCCTGCTGGGAAATTTTTGAATGCCCTTTCCTCACCTGCAGCCAATAATAGAAGCTTTAATTTTGCATCTTATCTTTGCTTACTAATACAGTAATAGAGGGAAGAGCAGCAAGGGAAATTTACCATGTAAACTACATACAAGATGACCAGAAGCTATGAAGGATTTGATTATGGCTATTCATGGGCCTGGGGTTTCATAACTACTACTAGCACTCAAAAACACTAGGTTAAGGCTTTGTTTCTCTATAACAGTTTCCTACTATAAATGAAAAATACATTATTGTCAATTCTCATAAACTGAATGAGAAGATTGGACTATGCTCCAACTCACTTCGAGCCTTCCCAGATTAAAAAACAAATAGATGCTACAACCCTTAAATGTTTTGTAATGCATCAACTCTATCATTTGTACCTTAACTCCCCTTACCAAAAATGTATAGTTCTTAACTGTGATTAATCACATTCCCTTCAACTACAGACATATTAAAATCACACTGAAGACACCACCATGATGTTGCATACAGCAAGTCTAAATCTGGAAGTTAGTAGCACAACAAAGAATAAAATCAAATGCAGCAGAAACCCACCATCATTATTGCTGCTTCATTGACAAGGTTTCTTATATCTGCTCCTGAGAATCCAACAGTTCGGAAGACAAGCTGTTGATGTAAGAAATCAATGTATGAGTTCAATGGAAAAGAGAGAAGTGAATTTGAATAGATAAGCAATATAGCTTTTCAAAATCAACATCCTCTGCAAGTTGCTTTCCAGAACTATGCACACCAAAAATTTGGACTCTTTGCTTCGCATCAAGCAAACCAATGTATAGTCTTTGATCAATTAAACAATCAAGAACTGTCATTGAGTTGAGGAAGAGAATAGGCTTCAATTCACAACAATTATATGAACATGAAAATGCAGTGTCTGAAGAGAAAACAACATAAATGAATCAATTAAATAAATAAAAAAGAAAACAGTAAGAATTGAAGTAGAAGATGATGATGGAGAAAGAAGAATACCTCTTCCTTATGTGTTGCTCTCTCAACAGCATCAAGGTTCCTTCTTGAAGAAGCATTCTTCCTTGCCACCACACAATCCACAGAAGCAGAGCATGATCTGATGCGAGTCTAATTCTAGGGCCACACCATACATCCTGAAAAGAAGAAGATTTTCCGTTTAATTTAAGTGACACAGATGTGACAACCAAGTACCTAACGCTGTGGTCATTCACATATCTGTGGAGTCATAAGAAAATTATTGTGATTAAATAAGTGAAAAGGGGATAATACCAACCAATGATTAGTGAATAGATCCATTGAGATGAGCATGCAACTCCACCTTTGGCATTGACACCCACCACTCCATGTTCTTGTTTGTTAATTAGTGAATCTCACAGCAAGAACAAGAATGGAGGGAATAATAAGTGAAAGAGCAGAAACAGATGGAGTAATATGTATATTGAAAGAGGGGGCTAGCACTATATATATTTATAGAAAAGCATCAGTACTAACAGCTAACACCCACTACTAATAAACTCTTGTAACTAAGTTGCTCTTCTTAACATTGTTTACCTTGCTTCAATTTGACCATACTAGCATCAACAATTTGACCACTCATTGACACCCATTTACTGGCTTCAATTTGACCATACTAGCATCACAAATAGGTGTACTCTAGTTTCTCTTCTTAACATCATTTACCTTGCTGCGAGTATATGAATTTTCATAATATAATAACTGCTTAAGTTGTAAAACATCTCTACCCACCTCGTACTTTTGTCTGTCCATTCATCATCTGCATCTGCTTCATCACTAGAACTCCTAGCGAGGAAAAATTCATCTTCACTTAGATCCAAAAGGCCATCATCCTCACTGCCAGTCTCTATTACAAAAACCAAAAGAAGATGAATCGTACAGAGATACCAAATAATGCAACACAAATACAAACAATAGCATGCAAAGTTTAGTGTTACACGTCCATGTTCCAACTTCAATTTGAATACTTGTGCACTTGAATTTTACTTAAATGAGCTTTATATATATAGATTGGTGAATCTCAAACTTGCCCTGCTGAAAATGTCAGTAAATGTGACAAAACTAGCACAGGTATTTCTATTCAAAATTCTAGAGTTTCTTGCTTAATTGATAAAAATAATGTCCAATATAAATTACTTAATCTTCTCTTTGTTCCTCAAATTACTCAAAACTTATTAAGTGTGTCAAAATTACTCAAAACTTATTAATTGTGTCAAAACTCATCTAGCATGACTAGAGATTCTATTTGTAATCAGTTTACTGCACACTAAATTAAGAAATGAAAATATAACCGAATGTATAAATTATGTATATATAATTGAAAATCTAGATTGATTATAATAAGAAAAGGAACAAGAAGAAAAAGAACAAAAGATGTGGACCAGAGGAATACAAGAATGAAAAATAAAAGAGCACATCCCTGTTGACAAAAACAAAGAAAGGTGCATCACATTAAAACTAAATAAATAAAGAAAGGTGTACATGTTCATATATAGTCCAACAGTTATGCATAAGTAATAAACACTAAGCAAGCATAAATTCACGAGAAGAGAATATAATCTAAAGGCATGAAGTCGTAAACATAAATAGCCTAAATTCTAATAATATACTAATCTATTGCTCATTATTTTCTTCAATGGTAAACTTGACAGTAGTGGGGCATATTCCTCTTCCTCTTTTCCACTTTTTTCCCACACACTTTTCTTACACTCATATACCAACCATTGCCAAATGTGTCATTCCAAATCAATATCCCGTTTCTGAGACTTTTCATCAAACATCTTACATGCATCATTCCAAATGTTTTGATTAAATTAAAAATTCATCATAGCAACCAAATAAATCACAAAATCAAAGGCAAACACTAGCTTAATCCCAAATCGAAAATGAAATTAAGCGGCAATTAAACTAATACGACATGAAAATTATATTATAATAATGGAATTTCATTATATCAAAAACTGGAAGAAAATATAGTAGAAAATTCAAATACTACCATCAGTGTTAGGCTTGAAGAGAAGAAAAAGTCGTTGAAGGAGGATTAGGGTTTATCCTTGTAAAAGAGGGGAAGAGAAGGGACAGGACGGGAACAGCGATGATTGACGACGAGGAGAGTGATGGAAGTCCCAAAGGTGTTGATGATGGAAGAATCCAGTGGATGAAGGCGCTGAGGAGAAAGGTTTGGAGCATGAATGGAGAGGAAGAATAGACTGTGAAGCTCTCGTTTGGAGTGTGGATCGTTAGGTTTAACTCAAAATCAGAGGGAGAGTTAGGCTTAACTCAAAATTACCGACAGAAAATTTTAAATTACAGACAGATTTTTCGTCTGTAATAATTTAATAAAACGCAGCATTTTATCTATTTAATTATAGATGGATTTTCCGTCTGTAATCATTTCTCACAAAAAAAATTAATTTTTCCGACAGAATTATTGACGGATTCTCTTTTCCGTCTGTAATTTATGCTAATTCATTTTTTTTTGTTTTCCGACAAAAAATCCCTCTGAAATTCCGTCTGTATTTCCGTGGGATAAAATCCATTGGAAATATCCATCTGTAATAACTAGTTTTCTAGTAGTGTTTTGTTTTTACTCCTCCATACGTTTTTTATGTCCCTCTCTATTTTTAGTTTTTCTTTGCTTGAGGACAAGCAAACTTTTAAATTTGGTGTTGTCGCTTCGCTTGTGGCTTGTCTGTTTATTTTAATGGCACCAAAGGGAGGCGAATCATCTTCACGGAGGAGCACATCCTAAAGAATGAGACGGCCACTAGGATAAATGTGGTTGAGTTCCTTTCCTTCTATATTTTCTTCCATTCTTATTATGTTATATTCATGTTTTCTGCTATTTTACTTGAATGTTGATAAACCCCTATTTTATGATTCATCTTGTTCTCAATTAAGTGTTTATATCAATTCTTCACCCACTTATTCATAAGATTTTCATGGTTTTACAATTCCTTCCTTATTTTATGATATATGTGAAAACATGTTTCCGATGCTTTAAAATTATTTATTTTAATTATCCTTTATTACCATTCAATGTCGTGATTTGTATGTTAAGTAATTTCAGGCTTTATAGGGCAGAATGGCTTAGAGGACAGAAAGGAAATATAACAAAATGGAAGGAAAGCACAAAAATGGAGTTTTGAAGAAAAGGCAGTGACGCGCACGCGTGGACGACGCGGACGCGTGCTTGGTGCAGAACACAAACGATGCGGACGCGTGACCCACACGCACGCGTGACGGACGCTACGTGCAGTAAATTGCAGAAGTCGCCCCCAGCGATTTTTTGGACCCATTTTTCGGCCCAAATCCAAGCCCAGAAACACAGAATATAAGCCAGAAAATGGGGGAATCAATAAGAACGATGGACATAACATTCGTAATATGCAATTTTAGGTTTTAGATGTAGTTTTAGAGAGAGAGAGGCTCTCTCCTCTCTCTTAGGTTTTAAAATTAGGATTTCTCTTATTTTATGGTTATTTCTTCATATCAGGTTCAATATTCCCAACTTTAATTTTATGTTCTCTTCTACTTTTAGTTACTCTAATGCTTTTACTTGTTAATTATTTATGTTGCCAAATTGGCTTATGAATCTTTCCATGTTAGATTTGAATATTCTATTTAATATAATTTGAGGTATTTCAGATTTATGATTGTTTTATTCTATTTATGATGCTTTCAATTTAATTTAGATTTATTTTCTCTTTTGGCCTTGGTTAAGTAATTGGTAACACTTGAGTTGTCAAACTCAGCAGTAGATTGAGATTTGGGAATTGCTAATTGATTTGGATCGCTCTAAAGCTAGTCTTTCCACAGGAGTTGACTAGGACTTGAGGATCAAATTAATTAGTCCACTTGACTCTCCTTTATTTAGTAAGGGTTAACTAAGTGGGAGCAACAAACAATTCTCATCACACCTGATAAGGATAACTAGGATAGAATTTTCAGTTCTTACACCTTGCCAAGAATTTTCTTTATAATTATTAATTTATTTTTCTTGCCATTTAAATTACTTGTTCTCTTTTTCAAAAACCCAAAAATACACCTTTTTTCATAACCAATAATAAATCATACTTCCCTGTAATTTCTTGAGATACGACCCGAGGTTTAAATACTTCGGTTATAAATTTTATTGCGTTTTGTTACTTGTGACAACCAAATTTTTATACGAAAGGATTTTTGTTGGTTTAGAAACTATACTTACAACGCGATTAATTTTGTGAATTTCTCTACTGACAGAAATCCGCTCGTCAAAATGGCGCCGTTGCCGAGGAATTGCAATTGTGTGCTTTATTATTGGTTATTGTAAATATTTTATTTTGCTTGTTTATTTGTTTTTATTTTTGTTTTAAATTTGTATTAGCTACTATGAGTTCTTACCCCCGTCGCTTTGAGTTTGGTTCTAATGTTGTTAAAAGGAATGGAAGCTATAACAGGAACATGCGTCAAGGTCAAAACAATCAAAGATGGAAGGAGCCACGAGGATCTGATCAACCCTTTCGGCAACAACACCTTCCAAGATACCATGGACAATGACCATTCTACAATTCAGGCCAAGACAATAGTTATGGTGGACCTTCTCGTGACAACCAACCCCCACCAGTTTACTATGGTCAAGAGCCATTCCGAGGTGCGTACCAACAAGCCCCATCATACGCCTATAAATCACCTCCTCAACATAGCTTTGAACTACCATACTCACAAGCCACTTACAACTATTCACCTCCATATGCCCCCAACTCTTATCCACCCAAATTCCAATCCAACTACTCCCAAGAACCACCACTTCCATATGCACCATATCCATGTCCATTAAACTAAGAAGCACAAGACCGTCTCAAGGACACAATGAACCAATTTCATGCAACCCTTCATCAATTGGAGCAAGCGATAAACCGAATAGCCCCCAGTACGAAGGAGACATTAGAAGCTCTGGTGGACAGTAACTTTGTACTGGAACAATTAGAGGAAGCTGCAATTATCGAAGAAGATGAATTGGTTGAAGACTTAGGAGACGCTGAACCTCCATGGAAATTAAGAATTGTGGACAATTCCGTCAAGTAATTTGAATTCGATGCTAAGGAGGATAATGCACAACCCCCAAAGTATGTATCTTATAAAGAATTGGACGGAACAAGTCAAGAAGCAAGTTTCCTTGGTAATGATGATCATGATGATGACCTTGCAGTCACAATTGAACTCTTTGAGCTAGAAGATTCTTCCCCAAGTGAATATGAAGAAGATGTGAAGGTAGAATTTTCTCAACCTCCAACTTATGACCTGAGTGATGAGGAAGACATTGAAGACTCCGATTAAGACATGACTGCAATTGAAGAGATTTGTCAGGAATTGGAAGAATTCACAGAGGAGTACAAGGAAGTGGAGCTTGAAGAACCACTGGAAACACCTCTCCCACGGCCATTACCACCAATTACAAACTTTAAGTGGGTAAAATCCTTAGCTTTTATCTTTACTTTTCCACTTGAATATAGTTTTCTTGAAACAGATGGCCAGCTTAGAGCTCTTTGCGGCTTTAAGAGTAAGAAGGAAATGGCTCGCACTCAGAGCTGGTATGCAAGATTCAATAAAGTTCCACGCTTCAATTTGAGGTACAAGGATTGGTTTTGAGTTCGATTAAATGGGTTTTGGAGGATGTTTGGTCATCTTAGTGAGAATTCAAATTCCGTACTGCCCGGTTAGAACAATGTAGATAAAAGCAAAAGCGGATACAAAAGCAAGGTTTGGGATCCTGGGATTCATTCTGACAATCAACACCTGTGGAGCCTGAAAACCTGCTTTGATTTGCTCAAAGGCTTTACATGCCTAGTCTGGGACCCCGGAGGATATTGGAACTGCAAAAGTTGGTGGAGATTTCTGGATGAGTTCAAACACAAGCCACCATGACAATGAGCTCATCAAAACGTCCAACTTAAGGACTTTAAATAAAAGTGCTAGGTGGGAGACAACCCACAACGGTATGATCGTTCCTTTTTCAACTTTAATTTTGTTTCGTTTTGTTTGAATTTAGTTTCATTTTATTTTATTTTATTTTATTTTTCTTAGGATCATTCATAACATCTGCATTCTGCATATTGCATATTGCATAAAAATATAATAAAAATAAAAAAAATAATAAAATGCACCCCACACGTACGCATGGGCCACGCGTGGGCGTCGATTCAAAATTGACATAACAATCCAACGCCCAGAAAGTTGGGCTGGAATCATGCGGCTGTCATGCGTTAGGCATAATTTGGGCCACGCGTACGCGTCAACGACGCGAACGTGTCACTTTCACTTCACACACACCACGCGAAAGCATGGGCGACGCATACGCGTCGCGTGGAAATTCTTGCCCCCTCAATGCAAACAGAGAGTTGCGCCAAAACGACGCTGGAATTGTGCGTTTAGCAAAATTCTGAGCGACGCGTACGCATGACGAGAGGACTTTTTCCGGTAAAGAAATTCACAAATATAATCACGTTGCAAGTATAGTTTCTAAACCAACAGAGAATCCTTTCGTACAAAAACTTTGGTTGTCACAAGTAACAAAAATTTATAACCGAAGTATTTAAACCTCGGGTCGTCTCTCAAGGAATTGCAGGGAAGTATGATTTATTATTGGTTATGAAAAAAGGTACGTTTTTGGGTTTTTTGAAATAATGAACAAGTAATTTAAATGGCAAGAAAAATAAATTAATAATTAGAAAATCTCTTGGCAAGGTATGAGAACTGGGAATCCTATCCTAGTTATCCTTATCAGGTGTGATGAGAATTGGATTTTTACTCCCACTTAGTTAACCCTTACTAAATAAAGGAAAGTCAAGTGGACTAATTAATTTGATTCCTCAGTCCTAGTCAACTCCTATGGAAAGACTAGCTTTGGAGGGATGCAAATCAATCCGCAATCCTAATTTCTAATCAACTGCTGAGTTTGATAACTCAAGCATTACCAATTACTTAACCAAAACCAAAAGGAAAGAAAATCTATTCGAATAAAAATGCCCTCAGATGGGAAGCAACAGTAACATAAATAAAAGGAAGAAATCTTAAATCTGAAATACCTCAAATTATATTAAATAGAATATTCAAATCTAACATAGAAAGGTTCATAAGCCAATTTGAAAAGATAAATAACAATTAAAGTAATAAAATAAATAAAAGTAAAAAATAAATAAAAAAGAATATTGAACCTATGATTAAAGAGAAGTAGCCTAATTATAATAGAAATCCAAAATCCTAATCCTAATCCTAAATCCTAAGAGAGAGGAGAGAACCTCTCTCTCTAAAAACTACATCTAAAACTAAAATTTTGTATATTGAATGTTCCCTCAATGAATGGATGCATTCTCCTATTTTATAGCCTCTATTCTGAGTTTTCTGGACCAAAAACTGGGCCAGAAACAGTCCAAAAATTGCTGATTGCGAATTCTGTCACGCTAATTTTCGTCACGGCGATGCGTTCGCGTGGAGCATACGTTCGCGTCGCCTAGATGTACGGCCACTATAACAAATTATATATCATTTTGAAGCCCTAGACGTTAGCTTTCCAACGCAAATAAAACCGCATCATTTGGACCTCTTTAGCTCAAGTTATGACCGCTTGAGTGCGAAGAGGTCAGGGCTGACAGCTTTGCAGTTCCTTCAGCTTCTTGTATTCCTTCCACTTTTGCATGCTTCCTTTCCATCCTCTGAGCCATTCCTACCCTGTAATCTCTGAAATCACTTAACACACATATTACGACATCGAATGGTAATAAGAGAGGATTAAACATAGCTAAATTAAGACCAAAGAAACATGTTTTCAATCATAGCACAAAATCAGGAAGGAAAACATAAAACATGCGAATTGTATGAATAAGTGTGAGAATAATGGGTAAAATCCACTAGATTAAGCACAGGATAATCCCTAAAAATGGGGTTTATCAATGCATCACTTTCGTTATACCTCACTCACGCAATCGCGTCAATGACACGTTCGCGTCAATGACGCGTTCGCGTCAATGACGCGTTCGGGTTATTGCCTTTCCGCCCAAACCACGCGTTCGCCTGACCCACGCGTCCGCGTGGATTTGAATCCACTAACCCAACCCACGCGAAACCCTAGCCCCCCTGCGTCACCATTTTCCCTCCCCTCCCCCTCTGCACTCTCTCTTCTCCCCTCCCCAACCACCAAATCACCACCACCTCCCAACGCCCCGCCACCACCGTCGCCGACCAAGTCCACCGCGCCACCCTCACCCCATCTTCACCCCCTCTTCCCCTCATTCTCTTCCTCTTCTTCCCCTACCTCCCTCCTTCCCCGCCCCCGCCGCCACCACGCCACCCCACCTCCTCACCCCTATCCTTCTTCTTCTCTTCCCCTCCCTCCTTCACCCCCTGCGCCAAAACCGAACCGCCAAGTACCACCGCCACGCAGCCTGCCACCGCCGCGAAACTTCCAATGCCGCCGTGTCACCCACCTAAACCACCACCATCTCTCTGTGTTCAAATTATTACTGTGCCAAACAGGTTCCGCCGAACAATAATTCCTTTCCCCGATAATTAGTTAGTTGCATTTTTTTCAAATTAGGATAGTTAGAGATGCATGATCGTGGTGGATTTTAGGTGGCTAGGATGTGGTTAGTGGATTTAGGCCTGATAATTGCGCCGTTCTTGTTACTTGTTTTGAATGTGGCTAGGATGTGGCTAGGATGTGGTTAGTGGATTTAGTGCAATTTTGAATTTGATGTGATGATAATGCTGTTCATATGCTGTTCGTTACTATTCTTAAATGTAGATTGAGTTTGTTTATTCTGAATTCATGTGAATTACTATTTTTACTCTTTTCTGCACTACTTTATTATCATATGAACTTTTTCTGCTGCTGTTTATTACCCGGGAACGTCCAATTTCTAGCCGAAACGTTGCCCAATTTTTTCAGAAAATTGTTTCATTCAACTCCCATTCATGAATTAGTTTTGGAAATTTCAAGTTTTGCACTAATTAGTTTCAACCAAAAGCAATTCATGAATGCACGGGTTAGCTTTCTTCTTCATTCTGGTTCCCTTATTCATTAAATAGCATTATTGATGATTTCAATTTCATTTTGCAATTCTTCTCTTTATATGAATTATCATCAATAATCTGCAATATTTACTTGAATGTGAGTTACTTGTCATTCAAGTTTGTGAAATTTTTGATTAATTAAGAACCACAACACCATGCCACTTACTTTAACTTCACTTTTAACACCTAACTGCTTTAACTTTCTAAACTTCTCTTTTGGTTTTTACCTAACAACTTTCAAACCATTTCAAGGCATGATTACTGTTTTTCCTTATTAACAAGAATTCTGCATATCATAAGATTTTGGATTGTGATTTTTATTATCCAACTTTTAACTTGAATACAGTCCAATATCTTACACTTATTTAACTCACTCCATGCTTATATTGCTCTTTTATTCCTCTTTTGCCCCTCTATGCTTATATTGATAAATTCCTATTTGCTTACCTATTTTTCTGCTTTAGTTTCTTAAACTGTATCCTGGAACTTCTACTTTTCAGGATGTCTGACCCTAAAAGCAAAGGAAAGGGCAAAGCAACCACTGGCAAAAGGAAAAGAGGAGAATCCTCTACCTCTATTTTGGATATCCTCCATGACGATTCCTGGCGGGAAAAAAATTTTACCCCGCAGGAAAAGGCAGATTAGCTACTGCCTGCCACAGACCTAATCAAGTTTGCCAAAAGATACTATGAACTAAAGTATCCGGTCTTCGCATCTTCAAGGAATCTATACCTGGAAAAGACCCTCAAAATTCCAGAAGAACTCAAACAATACACTTCAGACCAAATTAAACAGAGAGGCTGGTTCTTCTTGGAGAGAAACTTGACTGAGGTCAATTCATCTTGGGTCAGAGAATTCTACTGCAACTACTTCAAAACATCTCTGGATGCAGTACAGCTTAGAGGCAAGCAGATTTTGGTTACTGAAGAAGCAATTGAAGTAATCCTCCAGCTCTTACCTAAATCAGATCAGCCAGATGGTTACCAAAAGGCTGAAGAGGATATGAGATTCATGAGATTTGACTGGGATGCAATGAAGAGGACTATAGCTCTTGATCCTACTGTCCCATGGGTCATGAGCAAGTCCATAGTGGCCCCAAAGGGAATAAAGATTATCTATTTGAATGATGAGGCTCGGCTTTGGCAGCAGATTCTGAGTAACTACGTGATGCCGAGCACTCATGAGACAGAGGTGCCAGCTACCATGATTACCCTCATTTGGTGTGTGATGGAGGGTAAGAACTTGTACCTTCCAAGATTTATCCGGTATTATATGGCCAGGGTCCATGTCAGAGGCACTCTGCCTTTCCCATATTTGATCACTCAGCTAGGCCGCTGCACTGAGCTGCCCTGGGAGCTAACAGATGAGAAGCCAACCACCGTAGACTGCAAGAAGATTATCCCTCACAGCAGAAAGTTCCAGGCTTTGGGCTACCGACCATCCTTTTTCATTGCCTCTGCTGAGGCAGCCACATCTTCTGCTGCCCCTTCAGCACCTACTGCCCCAGCCACCACCCCTACACCGTCACCTACTCCCGAGCCCATTTATCACCTCGTGCACCGACTCTTCACGCGCCTAGATCGTATGGAACGTCGCAGCAAGTGACGCTATGAGCACTTAAAATTAATGATCCGATCAGACAGTGACATTCCCTCCGAGCCTGACACACCATCGGAGCCATCTGATGCGGAGGCAGACGATCATGAGAAGGAGGCACGTGCAGAGGCTGAGTAGGCAGGACCTGAGCAGGTTGCACCATGTCATGAGGAGCCCCATCAGATACAGCTAGCAGATCCAGAGGTCCCTCTACAGACAGAGCCTCCACTTCAACAGGCAGATCCTCCGACACTCATACAGACTGCAGACCCTCAGGCCACCACTGAGACACCAGCAGCACATCCTTCCGGAGATGCCACTTCTTCACACACAGCTTGATAGAGCATCGAGGACAATGCTATTATTTAAGTGTGGGGAGGTCGCCATCTCCAGCGAACTTTATTTTTGGTGAACCACTTTCAGACTCTCTTTTTATCCCATTTTTATTTCTTTTTCTATATTTTATTTTATCTTGTTTGTCTTTTAGTACTTGATGACTTGCATCATCTACCCTTCTTTCTTGCATAAAGTAGACCATAAAAGAGCATAAATCTCATTTGATCAGTACAATTCATGCATTATTTGATGAATATTATGGTACACTACTTTGAGATGAGTTGTGCTGAATTTCAGGTGAGAAAGGCATCAAAAATGGGTAGAAGACAAACAAGAAGCTGGGTGTGTGAAATTGGCGTGCCACCTGGAGCAAACGCCACAAAAATGCACTGGCGTGGCAAGCCAGGAGCTAGGCGTGGCACACCAGTACTAAAGTGCAGAGAAGAAGTCCAAGCATGCATATGGGTGTGGCATACCAGGGACTGGGCGTGGCACGCTAGTACAAAATTCCAAAGAGCAAAATGGAGGACACAAAAGGGGCGTGGCACGCCAGGTTGGGCGTGGCATGCCTGACCATCAACTACTATGGGCGTTCCACTTGAGCAAAGGGGCGTGGCACGCCAACTCACCACTCCAAGAAGAACCTCCACTATGGCATGCCACTTGGTATCGAAGGCGTGGCACGCCAGCTCCAAGAAGTCACTTGGGCGTGCCACTTGAGAACCCAGGCGTGGCACGCCAAGCTTGAAGAGTTCACAAATCTATGAGCGTGCCACTTGAACAGCATGGCATGGCACGCTGGTACAATAATCTAGAGAAGAGGCTAAAGGCAATTGAAGACTGGGCGTGCCACTTGAAGTCGAAGGCGTGGCACGCCAACCTCTCAACCTCACTTAGGCGTGCCACTTTAGCAACCAGACGTGGCATGCCAATGCATAGAGATAACAAAAGCAAGGACTGGGCGTGCCACTTGGTATCGAAGGCGTGGCACGCCAACCCAAGCATGTCACTATGGCATGCCACTTGAAGGCTGAGGTGTGGCACGCAAACTACTGGAACCAATACAAGATCATGGGCGTGGCACGCAAACAGAGGAATCACTCACAAAAGGGGCATGGCACGCCAGACCCTAGGTGTGCCACGCTAGTGCAACTTTCCAGAGAAGCTTAGCCAAGCATAGAGCAAGGGCGTGGCACGCCAGACCCTAGGCGTGGTACGCCAATTCAAGTTTCCAGAGGCAAATAAAAGTGGAAAAAGGCAAAGGGCGTGCCACTTGAGTTCAAAGGCTTGGCACACCAAGGTTGATAGAGAGATGAGCGTGCCACTTGAAGGATTAGGCGTGGCACGCCAAGCTAGAAACGAAGGGCACGTGACACGCCAGTAAAGCGCCAGCCACACGCCAGCTGAGAAGTCACGCTTATTGAGTGTTTTCTTTTCCCTCCAAAATATAATTTTCCTTTTTCACTTTTGTAATTCTTTTATTTTACTAGGAGTAGTATAAATACCCCCAAGGAGTACTGAAGAAGGGGGTTAAGCAGTTAGTTTTAGATCCACTTTTACACTTCACTTTTGAGTACTTTTTAAGCTATGAGTAGCTAACTTCCCTCTCATTGAGAGAGGGAGCTCTGTTGTACTTGATGGATTGATAATAGTGAAATTCTTCTTCTCTTCATCTTCTCTTTGATTTGCTAGAAGGAATTTCGTTCTTAATGCTTAGTGTTCAATTATCTTGGAAAAGAGATTGAATGCAATTGGGTTTCATGGGAATCTTGGGAAAGGAAACATGAAACCATGCTTGAAATCCCTTCTCACACTTTAGTAGAATCTAGGTTTTGGAGTTTGGATATGTGACATATAATCCTCCCTCTACTTAGACCTATAATGGTGTGTGGTATAATCAGGGACCAAGCATATCTCTCTTCATGAGCAATTAGACCAAGGAATTGGCTATTGATCAAGATCTGAGAGATTGAGTCACCAAGGGATTGGGGCTCAATCAATCATGATTGCCAAGAGGTCAATGAGTTGCATGATTGAAGAGGATATAAGCTAGATTTGATCCAAAGAGACAACATCTCCCAATCTCAATGAATTTCCCCATTCTTATCTATCCATTTCTCTATAGCTTAATTTTACATTCAGTAATTCCCCATTCCTATTTACATTCAAGTCATTTATGATTCTGCACTTTACATTCTGCCATTTATATTTATGCACTTTATCGCTTTTCTTTATATTCTAGTCATTTACATTTATGTCATTTACAATTCTGCACTTCACAATCTTATTGATCTGCTTGACTAATTCATCAATCAATTAAAACTGCGAATTTGCCAATCTCTATGGATACTATCCCACTCTACTGTGGGTTATTACTTGACGATAACTTTGGTGCGCTTGCCAAAAGAACTAATTCACCAATTTTTGAATGGGGTGTGAATTGGACTCATCAGTACTTGTGCATTTTCTTTTGCTGTATTTTATTTATTTCTACATTTTACACTTTGGTTTATATATATCTTAGATATCTAGTCTAGTTTGCACTTTTAGCTTATTAAGTTGTGATATAGAAAATATGGATTAATTAGTTTAGTTTACCATTTTAGCATACAAAAACTTGGTTTAATTGAAAATAAAGAGTAAACTAGAAACTTTAGCTTTTCAGAATCACAACAATCCACACACTATGTATATATAGCAATACATGTTGGTAAAGTGACAGCATTTTTCAAAGAAAATACTAAATTTTATAAGAGCCATCCAAAGACTCACATTGAGTTGAATGGAAACTCTTAATCTCTACTTGCATGATATATATAACTGATATATGGTTTTGAGCCAAAGAACACACAACCCGTGAGTTTTTGAGCTTAATTGTATGGTTACATTTAACCATAAATTTCATTCCTGTGTGTTTCGCACTTTTTTTCTATGCTTGGAATCTTTACTTTGTTTCAGTCTATATATCCAATATAGAATGTATTTACATACTTGCATGTGATTGAGGCCATTCCTTGTTTTTCCTCACTTATCCCAAATAAGCCTACCCTTTTATATCACCCTTGTTAGCCTCCTTGAGCCTTTTAATCCCCTTCTGTTCTATAACCACATTACTAGCCTTAAGCAGAAAAACAAATTAAAAATCTCAAATTGAATCTTTGGTTAGCTTAAGATAGAGATTGTGTATCCACTAAGTGTGGGGAAACGTGAGAATATGGGTTGATAGGAAAGGATTAAATTAATAAAATAATCAGAAATTTGGGAGCATGCTCATGTGAAACCAAAATAATTAAAATACCATGTGCATTGAAAATGTTGTGTTTATATTTAAAAAAATCTCTCTTTTAGTTAAATAAACAAGTGTAATAACCCGTGCCATGCACGTGATAAAACTGAAATTATAATTTTAAATTATTCTATTAAAATTAATTTGAATCATAATAATTTAATTAATAAATAAATAAATAATATGATGTGCGTTGTTCGTGTTTTTTTAAATATAGTATTAAATGTATTAACTCGAATGTAGCTATTAAGTGTATAAAAATTATGTTTGAATTATGAATTCTCTAAATGAAATTATCCCGTTTAAAATATTTAAATTATAATTTCAATCATAAATTACAATTATGATTTAAAAATTTTTTTTGATATAATATTACATTTTTTCTTCATTTTACTATTAATATGTTGATATTGCAAGTCTAATTTACAGTAAAATTTTTTTCTCATTTTTGAATGAAAGCGAGAATTAAGGGAGTAAGTAGTAATATATAAAGAAAAAATAATTTGCACCACAACACATAATTATAACCTAAAGAAATATTCATATTAAAATTTTACATACTGCAAATCATGAAGATCAATCACAATGTACTGGTCGCTTCTTTCTATTTTTGACCATGATATGAGTTTTTTCTTTTCTAGTCAAAAATCTAATAACATCTAATTAAACAAAAAAATTGAATTAAAAGTACCAAATTAAGGATAAATAAGTGAATAATATAAGAAATTATAACTTCGAACGTGTATAAAATAAAAAGAATTTACTGATTTATTTTATATTAAACGATAAAACTAACAATAGTATATTAATAAAAGGATATACCTTTAAAAAAGTCACAATACAATTTCAAATATTTTCATAAATAAACTGTTAAAATTTTTGTTATTAATAAAATGATGCTATTATACAATTTTTTGGCAAAACTTAAAATCAAAAGAAAAATAATTTTGTGTGGGTTAATATAAATTAATTACGTACCAAATAAGTAGAATCGTTCATTTGTTTGTTTCAATATATCAGCATGAGTAAACAAATTAAAATGATTATCTAGAATTTTACGTTCATCGACCAAATGTACTATACCTGACTCCATCTTAAAAGATTATTTTGCATGTGTGTACAGTCAGAAGATATATTCCGCTTGATTTCTCAATCTCAAAATTTGAGAAGACATAGACTTTCCTTTCTATCAATTCATTCTCAAATATTTTTGTCAAATAATTCTTGATTGAACAATGAATTTTATCGTATTGTAAAACAAATTAAATATAAAAGCTATTAGCATTTACAAAGCTATTAAAAAGAATTGTCTTTGACTTGATTGAACAATGAATTTTATCGTATTGCAAAATAAATTAAATATAAAAGCTATTAGCATTTACAAAGCTATTAAAAAGAATTGTCTTTGACTTGTGAAATGGTGTACTTATAATATTAACTTAAAATATGAACTACAAATATTTATAAGAATTTAATTTTGATGCACTGACAGTGTAAAGTAGTTTTACATGTGTATCTAATTACGTAGTGACACATCAATAAAAATAAATACATTTCACATTGACTGCATGAATGGTCATCCAAAAGAACGGATATGATTGCACGACTATTTAAAATGCTTTACACTGTCAGTGCATCAAAATTAAACTCTATTTATAAATTGAACTTAGCATTACTTGAAAATATTTAGTAAATAAATCAGTTAATCTTATCATCTATCAGAAATATTTCTATGTAAACCGTCTTACTCTTGTCAAACTTGAATGGAACTTTTTATAGCCTTATAATTCTTGTCTTTATTTTTCATACTTTCTCTTTGTATAATCTACTATAGGTGATACTATTAATAGAATCGTAGTCAATAGTTATTAGATATAAAAAAAATAGAATAAAGACTACGTGAAAATTGTAAATTTTTTAAATAATAAACATGAAAGAAAATTTACTGCTTATTATATATACTAATAATATGTCAATAATTTTAAAAAATTACTAATAATACTAATAGTTTAAAGATAATTTTACTATAGTTATAATAAATTTAGTTATTACTCTAAATAAATAAAATAAATAATATATTTGAAAACTAAAAAAAAAGATTAGCGGTAATCATG